>NC_090889.1:15964236-15966736 GCF_036669925.1 Montipora capricornis
TACTTTTCATTGCAGCATGATCCAGGGAGTGTCAACGTCTCCATCCTTACCTTTGAAAACATCCGATCGGGGCTTGTCGAAGGGGGACCATTCAACACTCCACCTGAAGAATCTGGAGCGTACGGATGGGAGGATGAGCTGCGCTGGAATCCCTCCAAACTTCTCCGCGACCTTTCAAAACTGAAATATCAAAATTTCGGATTAAATGGGTTGATGTTGTTGTTTGCTTCTAACAGTTTCGATCGAATACAGTTTTTCCGAATTTTATCAAGAGCATGTATATCATTATTCAATTTAAATGAATAATTTTCAAATTACTTAACTTCTGAAAGAAATGTATTGGGGGATCAAGAAAGCCTTTTAATGGGCCATTTACGAGTTGATGTTTGTCTCGGTTTCGAAGTGAGTCTTGGTGCTGAACTATAGGGGCACAATAGACAAACTGCAAATAAAGCTAGCGTTTTGTAGCCACCACCTTTACTGGGGCCTATAATAATTTAGTAATTTCGTAAATTAGACAAATGATTTGTACGCAATTTTACGGGCGTAAGTCCACAAGGAATCTTTCCTGATGTCACTGTTTACGACTTGTTTCATTAAACACGAGTTTGCTCACAGAAGGCAACATGCTATTTACCAATTGACTTCAGAAAGTAAAAGAACTTGTTGAACTTGTTAAATCTCCGGTTTTAAGCCTTTGATAAGGAGTCAGTTATTAGCCATCAAAAACTGATGAATTCTAGTGTGGCAAAGGCGCTACTGATCCTACACATGCTTTGTAAAATTTCAAAGTTTCAAAGCATCATTGCTCAGAGATTATTTGGTATCGGTTTCAAATTTTCAGAGATACCTTTAAAAGATTCAGTACTTTATTCTCGGCTGAGCGATTAACAACACGATAGCCTTGTGCTACTGAGACCAAAAAAATGTAAACAAAGATCCCTCTAGAGCCAACAGAGTCTAAATGGCAATGTTATGTTGTGTTAACTGGCCCCTGTCAACGAGCTTTAGTCAAAGAAGAGAGGCCAAATTGCTCAATGATAGCAGCACAAACAACAACAACAACAACAGTGAATAAACTGCACTGAAAGTGGCCTTTCAAATGAAGATACAGAAATTCTCCACTTACTTGAGTAAGGCATTAGATTCTGCCATCTTTTCGTTCGCCCTATATAAGCGGTTGGCCAGTTTGTCCTTCGATTTTAACTCACTCTCGTACAAGTCCTGGAAAAAATAAAAACGACATTCTGATTCTCTACCAACATATTAAGCCCACACACATCATGACGTGTGGTTCTCTGCCACGCCCTTGGCTAAGATCCATAAAGCAGTAAGCTCAAAAATTGTTCTCATTCTTTATTACGTGATGCTGGCCTCACCTTATATCTTTTTGCTTCAGCGTCGATGGTTTCCTTCTTCGTTTGTGTCTCGTGAAAACCTGCGCGCATTTTAGCAACGTCTGCCTATAAAGCAAAATACATCCCCTTCAACTACTCAACATAGACTCGAAGGAAAGCTCACTTCGTTGCCGTGCCGTGTAGGAGGACTTCTTCAACTTCCGCTCATGTTGTGAAAACGTGAGTCGATAGTTCTGTAGGTGGTTGTCACGTGACGTCATCGCCGCCATGTTGGTGGACGAAAACAAACGTCTATCATTAGCTCCTTTTGTTTCGTCCACCAGCAATTGTTCATGACATCGTTGTTATCTGTGTCTCTACAGATTGGTAGCAGGGAACGCAAGAGTAGCAGACCTAAATTGCTTTTCTAGTGTGTTTTACCAATAGAATATATGTCAATCTGTGTCTCTAGAGATTTACTGGAAACCATCTATTAGTTAAGACTCCGTCCACACGTATCCGGAAATTGTTGTATCCACAAATGTCTTTTTTTCGAATACGACTTGCATCCACACGTATCCGGCGAATTCGGTAGTCGTATCCCGAAATTTTCGAATACGGGCTCCAGAGAGGAAATTTTTGAATACGCTGCGAATTCTGATAAGTGCGGACGGTCGTATCCAAAAAAATTCGAATACGCTTCAAATTTTCGGCAAATTTTCGAATACGCTGACGTAACACTATCGGATCCAGTCTTTCCCGGGTGAGACTGATACATCAACATAGTGTATCGAAAGACTCTCACGTGCAACTGGTTAACAAAACAGAGAAAATGGCGCCAACATACAATATTGGGCATGCTCAACAAGCAAAATCTTTGTCAAAAGCAATGGGCAATAGACTGTATCCGGATACGAGTGGACAATGAAAACGATTCGAAAACGATTGGAGTACGCCACGTGTGAACGCGGATACTTTTAATTCGAAAAAAAAATTGTGCATACAAAAATTTCCGGATAAGTGTGGACGCGGGGACTAAGATTACTGAAGTGCGTGGTTATTACTAGAGCACACACAACTGACCTTCAGTTCCGATATAGTCATCTCGTAATCTTTTCTTGTCTTTGACTCGTTTTCTTCGCGAATTTGGTCTAGTTTTTCTC
>NC_090889.1:15971736-15999236 GCF_036669925.1 Montipora capricornis
ATATAAACTGGCGACGCTGCCGAATTCGCAAAAAAAACAAAAAAAAAACAAACAAACAAACAACATTAACACAAAAACCCCGTGGTGAAAAATAGAAAAGTACTTCCCGAACCGATGCAGCGCCAATAACTCCCGGGCGTTTAGGGGCGTCTCAATTAATACCATACAGGCTCAAAAAAGATAAACTTTGGGATTCTAACTAAAGAGGGGTTAATGCGGGCCTAGAGTGGCTAAGCACGTGGCAAACTCAGCCTTTATAGACGGCATATTACCCACCATGCACTTAATTCACCCCAGACCCTTCTGCTTCGTGCCGTTGAAATATCACTTTCTGTCTCATTCCAACACTCAAACGTCAGAATTTTCATTTTAGGATAACCAGCGACTTGTGGCGCGCCTTTCGCACAGAAGCGATAATCTATCTTTTCATTGGCTGAAAATTTGACGCGAACCTTCGCAGCATGGGAACAATCCAAAAAGATTTTAAAAACTAGTAATTTTTAAAATTAAGTGAAGTGCTGCGAGAATAGAATCAGTTACTGTAACGATGGAAATGTAGTTTATTTTTTAAAAATATAAATGATCACTATATTGTAGAAATTACATGCATAATTTAATTTAAATACAATATAATAGGAGATACATGAGGTTCCTACGCATTATTGACGTTGGAAACCGCTGGGCATGTGTACTGTGAGCTCGTATAGTGAAATCCTAAAATCGACGTTTATCCTGGTATTTAAGGCACAGGGGGTCCCAAATATCAAGACTTGTAAGCTGGTCACCGGTGTTCGCAGCAAGAATTATTATAGGTCAAAGGGATTCGCTTTCTTATCAGGGATTCTCTTTGATAAGAAAATTTGCCCATGTCGTGCGACGACAGCATTAGATAGAATAATCGCGAAATACTATTCTATTTTGAAGAGACGATAGCGTTGTAAATGCAGAAAAATCCCCATTCATATATTCAAAGTTTTCATTACCTTGTTGTTGTTGCTTGCCTTTTAGCTCAACTCGAGAACGATTTTCAGCCTCCTGGTGAAGTCTTTCGCTCATGTTATCCAACTAAACAAAGACAAAATAAAAGCGTCTCAACTCTGTTGTAAAACAATAATCTGGCGCTAGCATATTTTCTGTGGATGACCTCAACACACCAAACTGTAGCCGTAGGGGGAGGGGGAGGGGGTAGGGGAATTAAAATGACTGACCTGTCTTCTTAGTGAAGTGATGTGTGACTCCATAGCTGCGCGCTCCTTGTCAAATTCCATTCGAAGAGTTGGAATCCGGCTTTCCGAGCTCTCATACTCCTGAAGATTAAAAGAAATATGGAAAAAATGTTTGCCACAGGAAAATATCATTCGGATAATAGTGATTTATCCCATGAAAAGGGCTATCTCTCCACCTTTTGAACACCAGAAGATAGTTATAATCCTGGACAAGAATAGTCGAGACTTTTTTCAAGTTTCGTCCTTTGGGACAATAATAGGGTGCTTAAGCACGCGACGTTTTTTAGACACGGTCGGCAACCGGAAGAGAAAATTTCGCGAGCCAGGACAGTGGTGTCTCTCTGATTTTTATACTAATCACCTCCAATGGAGAAAAAATACTTAGCAATATAAATGTGGTTGTGTGAAGACAAGTTAAAAGGGAAAACAACTCACTTCCGGTTGCTGTCCGCGTCTCAAAAACGCGCATGCTTAAGCTCCCTTATCCTTCATCCTTCGTCGTGGTTTCTGGGGGAGGAGGGGGGGGGGGGGGATGGGGGAAAAACCGGTGTACCCGGAGAAAAACCATCGGAGTCAGAAGACTGAGATCGACTGAAACTCAGCCCACGGGGCCAATAAAGCTCCAGGAGGAGGCTAAGCTTTTCAGTTAAATCAAATCCAATAGATTCGTTTGGTCGTTAAAAATATAAAAACTTGCATCGTTTTGTCACGATAGATAATAAAACGTGGTGTTGAAAAATCCGAGTCTTACCTTAAAACGCCGTTTATAAGACTTCACTTGCGTTTTAAGGGCGATGACTTCTTTTTGATGTTGAGATATTCTGAAAGGATGAGAAGAACAAATTGGACATCAAATTTCCTTTTTGTGCTTAAGTTTGGATCAAAAACGCTCTAGGTAATGTCTGTCAAAGAACTGGTTCAACCACCGTAAAAAATATCGAGACTTTTAGCACTTCTAGACTTAAGCCCCGGATGAAAGATCCAACAAAGTGGCTGGAGAAGAATGGGCGTTGGCCACTTCTTGTAAATTTCACAAGAACTAGTGTCGTACAAAAATGCACTTTTTTATCGTAAGTACAACAATAAAAATTATTATATCTCTCAGATAGTACGCGCGCTGTGATTGGCTAAATTAGCGGGCCGTATTCTACAGAACGGCCCACTGTACAGCCAGCTAAATTTAAAATTTCGATAAAACATTATCTAGCAAATTTTTCATGTCGTTTCTGTTACATAAACTTGTAAAACTGTTTGAATCTTGCAAGCAACAATTCAAACAGCCAAGAAGATTTCGTGTTTCGGATTTTGACACGGCAATCTTTGTGGCAGTTGAACCTTCCGTTTGACTTCGACTAGTTTCCTTGCCCGCGCGCCGGATTAACCCGCAGAGATAAAAGAAATATCTTCGTTTTCTCGCTCCGTACTGTAAGTTACGGATCCTCGTTTTTTTTCCCGTTGATTTATCGCCCGCGAGCTTCGGCCATAAATCAACGGGGAAAAACTCCGACCTCGAACTCGGTTAGTAAAAGGTATGTATTCACTACTTGCACAAATCCCACAATACACCTCTTTTACCCCACAAAAATCTGCATATGCATTTTTTTCGACTTCTCTTAGGACATTGTCATGTCCCAGGAGAAATTGCAAAAAATGGTTATGCAAAAGTCTTGGGGTGTAATAGAGGTGTATTATGGAATTGTGCAAGTAGTGAATCCTTGTTTGGCCCACGATGTGGTTAATTCAGTTTCTTGCGAACGAGTGCGTCTACTACTTTTGCTAACTTCTCAGGAAACAAGTTCACGTTTTTACTTAAAATATGATGATGATGACGAAAATTCCCCTGAAATTCAAAACTCGTAAGGGCCCGAATCGGCTGCTACCTCTCGCCACTCTCCTGTTGGGCCACTCGTATAGAGTGTTTTCACGTGACATCACGGCGGCCATATGCATGTTGGTGTTCCTGAACGATGGAACGGCGGCCAGGTTGGTGTACCCAACTAATCCTCCGAGAATAGAGCTCTATCATCATGCAAACGTATTCTTTTGTTTCGGTGGAAAAATAAGGTTACCGATCACGTGATTGCAAACACTCTTTTTGACAAATTGATGTCAGTTTTTCATGCGTCTGTCCTGTTATTGATCATGAATTTCGTCATTACATTGTCAAAGTGGCTGTGGATCCACGAGGCGATAGCCGAGTGGATCCGCAGACTACTTTGACAATGTTATGACGACATTCACTGTCATTAACAGGACAGACGCATGAAAAACTGACATCAGTTTGTTTTTTACATTAACAAAAAGGCAGAGGAGTCAAAATAAAGTCAAAAAACGAGAAGAACGCGAGACAAAAATGCGAGAAACTTCAATCTGATGACGCAAGCAATACACATCATTCTCGCATAAATTATAAATTTATGTGTCTGTCAGCTTATTGACAATAAAAATTAACAATGAGCGCGCGAGAATAATTCAGTGACGGGACAAACATCTAACATCTCTTTTAAAACAACTGCGAGAGTGCCACCTTGTGACATTTCTTATTTTTATAGAAATGTGCTGCGTGAAGCTATTTTTTAAATTGTCAAGCTCTCACGAGTGTTTCAGTGCTATAGCATACTGAAGTTAATAGAGGGGAATGGTCATGAAACGCGACAAATTTCTTTACTGTAGGTTTTTGTTCTCCTTTTTGGCCTTGACCGTGCACAAAACACAATAGTTGTTTACCCCGTACTGAGGAACTAACCAATAGAAACGTGTTGGTTACGTAATTTATGCATAGTGTATGAGCGCAAAACAAAAGATTGTGCACGGTCTTGGACTTTCCAACCTAAATCTTGGCATTTTTGTTTGCCCCCTTGATTTTTGTCGAGCTTCCAAACCATTTCCCTCTATTAACTATGAGCATACGAAGTAGAAATCCGAGGGTAGCACGTCCCACTTGCGTTAGCAGCACTATACTACTTCTTTTTTTCCCGAGTATGACCCACTAATTATCGATCAATAAATCTCTTCATGCAGCTTTTCGTGTACTAACACCAAACACCAAGCAGAACAAAGAAAGTTAGAAAACTAATTACTCTGCTTGTTACTGTACCATATTACCTACGCAAAACAAACAAAAATACGAAACAGTCGATACCTTTGGTCGCTTGCCTCCAATTTGGCTTCCAAAACTTTCTTTACTTCCAAAGCTTTCCGAGTTTTTCGCTTTTCCTGCAAAAATAGTATTACGCAAAGACTAAACGAGAGATCAAGAAATATGCACATATTAAATACGAAAACATGATTATCAGAAAAGAAAGGGAACGAGGTGCGTGATTGCACGAAATTGTTCAGGTCATAAAAAAACCACGCAAAATAAAATGAGCTCTTTGGTGTGCAGCGAGATGCAAATAAGATGCAAGATGGCTTTCCGTAGACTCACAAGGATCAGGGCAAAGGAAGCCGTTCTCGTAAGGTTTGCCATCCAAACCGAAAACGGAAGCAATTATTTAGACTAACAATAGAAACAATAGAAACTGCTGCAAAATGAAATGATGGGCAGCTAACGAGAGCTGCTAGACTATACGACTAGAGCGCTGGCGTAATGGACGCCGGAAGTCGATCTTTTTTAGCCCGCAATGCTCTGATTCGATAATCATATTAAAATTAGACAAAACATAAGCTTTCGAACTCGTTAATTTCCGCAGAAACATTCCAGCAGGCAAAGAACTAAACATCGGTTTGTTTTTCAGGAAGTCAGGGATGTGAACGAAGTCGTTACTTATGCTCGCTACCCTCGAAGAAATACCTCCTCTATATCTGTTCTCGCTTCTGACAATCGTTTTTCCATTTCTGCGATCTGAAAGGAAAAAACAAGGGTTTGAAAACCATGTCGAATATTGGAAGAAAAGTGCGACCACAAACAGAAAAGGGAAATATTCAGAGTTAAGCTCATAGACATCTTTCATAATGGCGACCAAATAAAATTCTTCTGTTATAATCCTTTCTAGCATCGCTATCGCGAGCACATTTCAAAAGAATATTTGTTTCAAAATGAGGGCAGTAGGTCTAATTAACATATGTACAAAATGATCTTAGGTGGTCCCCTGTAATGAAAGTGGTCTACTTTCAATGACCGTACCTTGGCGCCCAACTTTGTTCTGGCACGCACTTCGGCTTCCCATAATTCCTTATGTTCTTCCGCCTCTCTTTCATGTTGTGTTCGGATGAGTGACTCAGACTGCAAAGCAAAACGAAAATCACCAAACAGTTTCTATATTAGTGTCAAAAGTAATGCGTCAATTCCTCTGGTTTTGCAAACAGCACAACTCTCATTAGCTTTTCCTTGTTCGTCCACCAGCATTTGTACATTAGTCTCTAGAGATCGGTTGCAAACCAGCAATACCTGCAATCTATTCTCCATTTCTATCGAGTCTCCTTTCACGCTGGATAGTAGTCTCTCCAAACTTTGTCGCGCCTGTAAGTAGAAAGAGGCTTTTTTAAAATCCAGTATTACACACTTTCACAACTGCTTTGCTTTGCGGTGGCAGAATAAAGCATATAAGCAAATGGGAAAAACTTGAAATTATTTGGAAAGAATTAGTCTCCAATTGGCAATAGCGAGGTGGCATCACTTGCCATACGATTAATCTTAAGACAGCTTAAAGTAAAAATGCAGACGGAGTTTCATAGAGGAAAATTCACTGGATTGCGTACGAAACAGTGATTGTAGATCGAAAGTGAATTCGAACAACAAGGAAGCAACCAAATCTTCACCAAAGATAACAAGGAAGGAATAAAAAGATAACTCAACAGCGACACACGAAACTAAATGAACGAAAACGTTAAGAATTTACAATTATACATCACCTGGTTTTTAAATTTAGGCACAGTGTCACGTTTTCGAAAACGGACTTTTTTCCGATCCGGTCCTCGGCAGAGAAACAAAATGACATTGTCGTCGACATTTTCAGGTATTTTGCGTGTTTTTTTGGATGAAGCGGACATTCTTAAAGGGTTCGTTTCTGATTGCTTGGTTTAGCCAAGAGTTCGTAACAGTTCTGTACAGCTTAGCATTGATGAAGTCCTCTCTATGCAGTTTCCAAAACGAAATACTTCGCTATCGCGTCCAAAAATGTTGTAAAACATTTTGGTTTAAAAAAGAAAAACATCCCCAGGCGATGATGTTAATTATGAGGGCAACAAGCGAGTTTATTGGTTTTGAATTGGATAAGAAGCAATTAAATTGCATAATGAATATGGTGAGACCTTTATTATAAAACCGCATTGAAAATTTTAAACTAGTTAATGAGGATGCGTTGAAAACAGAAAACAACTTTATACTTAGTTCGCAAAAAGTTTGTTCGAATAGTGGAATCTTTTCAGTATGTAAGTCTAGCAAGTCATTTGAAAATTCTCGATAATGAATTTTAATCTTCGTTTACTAAAAAAAAGTTAATCCACATGCATACATGTAAATCAAAACTGAACCATTTCGAAGCATCATCGCGATTTTAAATAATGCGTTTTATAATTTATGCAGTACTGATACGATTCTTCCAGTTTCAAAACTCGATTAAACTCTGGAGTCACGCAAAGTGTATATATACAAAACCTAAAAGAAGAAAAAAACATTTAAAAAGGAACTGCATCAAAAGATACCAAGTTCCGAATTAGTGACATACTTTGCTTTGTAAGTGTCAGAATAGGCATTTCCGAATTCATGTCTGCCTCCTCTTCAAAGCGAGTCTAAGTGCGAAGTTTTATGATGGTAATTATTCTGATTTTCATAAGAAAACCTTCGCACTTAGAATCGCTTTGAAAAGGAGGCAGACATGAACACTCGGAAATGGCCTATAAATACACTGGAAATTGACTTCTATTCAAAAACAAAATGCTGAGATGAACATAAAAACAAACAACAACCTCGTTTGATTCCTTGACTTCTTTTAACAATAAACCACACTTCGCCTCCTCCTCTCTTAGTGTAACTTCTATCTGAGCTTTTTCAACTTTGAGTTTTGTCACCATTTGTTCAAGCTGCGCCTAGATAAAAGAAAACAAAAGCCGCTAAAATAAAGAGCTTTTCGATCGAGTATTAAGCTTGATCGAGTCTTAAGAATAACGTGTTAATTGTTTTCTTATGCAATGCAACGCTTGTTGATTGGCTGACAAATCTCGTCATAGTTTCCTCAGCCTATCAGACGCAAAAGCAACATGCACTAATTGTGAATGGCTTCCTGGCATTTTGCCGCGCTCAGCGCAGGCTGCATGCACGCGCTTTGTGATGCGATTGTTTTTCTTAAAGGCTCCAGCTGCTTTGACAGATCATGATAAAAAGGTTTTACGTCATGCGATTGAAAACGTCAACATACATGCAAGATTATCTCAAAGTGGAGCTACCACACGGCAAACATGACAACAATGGTTAATAATGGTTACATGACCAATTTAACAATGGTTGCGATCGCATTAGAGAGTTAAACACTACTGTAAATCGAGTTCAATTGTCCAATGTTCCCCCAGGGATTCAAAACAACAGAGAGTTGACACTAGATTAGTATCAACACTAGTGTTACACTTTTTCTACGTGTGACCGCAAACAATATCTTAAACAGGGTGCGCTCGATTGACCGTATTCCGGAATAGGAATGTATGGAATACACGTTAGAAATCGTTCATTTTTACGGAGATTCAAATTAAAATTGTCAAAAACCTGCTAAAATGCTATTTTAAACATATCTTTATTATCCTTGTTGCTTCAAAACGCCAAACAAACTGTTTTAAATCATCACTCTGTGTATTCTTATTCCGGAATAGTGTCAATCGAAAAGAACCCACAGTCAGTGAACGGTTACACTAGGTTGCAAAATTATCATGCAAATGTTTTCTTTCTTCTTTTTCTTCTTTCTTTTTCCAGTGGAAAAACAAGGTTACTGATCACTTGAGTGAAAACACTCTTTACAGCAACCATTACACGTCACAATTATTCAAACTGGTTACAGACGCTTCCACTGGAAAAAGATCGAACAGCTTTGATTGAAAACATTATGTTCAATATTTAAAGTTCAATTCAAATTTAAGTACATGCATGTATTTTATGACAACATAAATAGTATTTAAAATAGCACTTAAGTATTTTATACGTATTATTTGCTATATATGGTATTAATTATAACTTTAAGTGTTTTATCTATTAGTATATTTTTAATTACCTTTACCCAGTAGTTAGTGTAAACTTTATTTTACTTTTGTGACCCCAATTAGCACGTATCGTGCTAGATATAATTCGACACGTTAATAAAGCTGTTGTTGTTGGAAAGAGTCCTTATTAAAACGAAAATAAGGTACTATAAGTTCCAAGCAGATTTGCGACTAGTTGTGACAAAACCGAACTGCATCACAATTTTCTGGTCAAAGATGGAGGTAAATTATTTTAGCAATATGTTAAAAATGAACATCCTAATTACTACTCATGCGCGCAACCTTGCCTCTTTTGGCAAATTGGTGAGTACATCAAAAGTACTCTTGCAATAACTTTGGATCTTCCTTGACAAAGACACTTGACAGGAGTGGCGAAACGTCGAGTCTTTTACATTGTAACTTTTTAACCTACGTCCCGTGAGCTTTGGCATCGCAAAACATAAATTCGCGTTCTTGTAATCACTTCGCGACTATTCATTTAAAAACATGACAATGGCGTGGCAGTCCCTCAAGAATGCCACCGATGACTCACACTTAATTTAGAAAAAAGAAAATTTATCTCCAACCGCTGGCGTCCTCCATAAAACCTAATATTTGGTGTTTTGCTGACGACGGCAAAAATGTACAAAAATAAAAAAAACGCACGTGCAGGGTGTGCAAAGCTATTGATTCTTCCCACTAAATATGCAAATTTGTGACGTTCTCGTTGCCGTCGCCGTTGTCGTTGCTAAAGCTCTCTAATTACACGACGTTACGAATTACAGTTAGAAATTGTGACAGCATTAAAGATTTTAAGAAGGGTTAACAGATATGTAATTTAAAATCATTTTACTTGACTTATAAAACTCATCAACAATTCATGATGGGAAAACAAAAGAAATGTTTTATTACTCAATATCTGTATATCTGATACAGATTTCTTTTCTTTTCATACATAAACGTTTCTTTCAATGCATGTCTTGGATGACCAAAAATACCTAGTGTACATAAGTCATATGCAATATTCGTGTCGCCTCGAGTTTGTGAATGAGATACAGATCTGACGCGAATATTGTATCAAAGTTAATGCATGCATGGAGATGGCTACGAAACTCGACAAGTTCCTGTTTATGTCTTTGTCCACATTTCTGGCCCTTGGCCATGAACAGAACACATCTCTTTTCGAGAAGATAACCAATCAAATCCTTCGATTAAATTATGCGCAACTAATTTGCGAACCCGTGGGAAGCGAAAACAAAATATCGTGTTGGGTCACGGTCAATTCAACATCATTCTCGCTTTTGTAGGTTTTAAAGGGACTACTAAAACAAGAATACAACTTTAAAATACTGAATACAATGCTTACCATTACAATTGTTCGAACTTTTTCTAACGGAAGCGTTTGTATCCGAAAAAAACATATTTTAAAAACGCCTGTTTTGGTTTTCAAATTTCCCGGGCGCGGCCATTTTAAATAACTGGACGTGTAATTGTTGCTCTATAGACCTTATTCATAAATGGCGGTCAATTTATAATTCTTTTGTCAAAGTGCAAATTAGCCTACCAAGCCTCGATACCATACAGTGAATTGAAAAGAATTCTTGCTCTAAAATGAGGCTTGGTAGGCTAATTTGCACGTGGACAAAAGAATTATAAATGTGACCGCCATTTATGAATAAGGTCTATTGTTTAAAAACAAAAGCTGTTTGTGTGAAAACAATAGAGTGTTGGTGTACCCAACTAATCCTTCAGTTCCTACGGCCTGCTCCCGTCTGACCTTGTAGCTCAGTCGGTAGAGCAGCGGCGATCTAACCCGAAGGTCGTGGGTTTCATTCCCACCCTGGTCAGAGTTTTTCTCTGTCCTTGTGTGGGCCATTTCCATTAGTAGGGCTAACGCTCACATGGTTCATATGGGGTACAAAACTAGCACTTCACATTACAATCTAATCAGTTAATCCTCCGGGAATTGAGCTCTATTATCATGCAGACGTTTCCTTTCTTCTCGTTCTTTTCTTCAATGGAAAAACAAGGTTACTGATCACTTGAGTGAAAACACTCTTTACAGCAAGCATTACACGTCACAATTATTCAAACTGACAGCGCCCGGGAAATTTGACAACCAAAACAAACGTTTTTGAATTTGTCTATTTCGGATAAAGAGGCTTCCATTGGAAAAAGATCGAACAGTTTTGATTTTAAAAGTTATGTTCAACATTTAAAGTTAAATTCTTGTTTTAGTGGAGGTTCCCCTTAAGATTTCATAACCAGCCCCTCGTTTAACTATGATTGTATATATGTAATTTTATTGTGAAATTTTCGATTTCGATTTTGGGTTCTGATTTCACGGGCACGTTCCCACGAGTATTATTTTAAGCTCTATTTTGTCTACGTGGAAAAAAGTACTACTTACTTACGTATTGGACATCTAATTGTACAGAGTATAACCGTAGTTATAGTGCTCCAATTAAGAAACCAAAAAAAAAAAGAAAAATGGAACAACTCAAGTAGTTTACTACGGTGTCACCTTCATCGCTATCCATGCAATCGCTGACTCGGAGCTGTAAAATTTTCCTCTTCCTTGATGATGTCGTTGGTCGGTGAAAGGTAGGAATAAAGTTTTCAACTGCAGCTCAACGCCTTACTCGAACAATTTATTCTGTTAGCTATTGAGCTCAAGCAATGACTACAGCAACGTGACAAAAACGTCACCGCAAAATATATAGCCGCGTTTATTGGAATCCGTTCTCGACTATTTTTTTACGAAAAAGAAGGATTTTTGGCCCAAGAATGAAACAGGTGTGAATGGCGCTTAAGTTAAGAGAGAAAATGAAAAACACATAATTCCTTCCTGGAGTTTCGCCACAAACTATATTAGACAGATCTGGCACGATCGCGTTTACGGGAAAAAGGAAGACTGCTTCTTGACGCAAAAACATGAAAATTCTCTCATTCTAACCTTTCTTTCTCTTTTGAGAAGTTACGCAGAATACCTGTAGCCAACTGGCAAGAAATGATTTTATAACAAACAAGTTTCTTCCATTCTTGGCAAAACACAAATTTTAGGGAAGACGTTCACCGTTTGAAGTAGACGCGATGCCAACTAGGTCTACTTCACGTTGCTGCTCAAGGAAATGTATTAAAATTAAAACGCACGTTTGGAGCGCGTAAAACTATTAGTTTTTTTTTGGGCTCGTTCATGATCAATATCCATTTTTGTAGCGTTTCATCTCCCTATAGATTGCCTCAGCGCTTACCAAATTGTTCAGATTCATTTTCTTGATATTACCAGTCCCTGATTTTCATTCACCACAAAATCCTCGTTTTAACAAACACGGTCCTTCCGTCCAAGAGTTCTTATCCGACAATAAATGATTTCTTTTATGCAAGGATGAAGCTCTTAAATGAAAGCCGTATTACTCATTAACGATTGTTAATAGACCTTTACGTGTTGATAATAGGATTTTCTAGAAATCTGAATTGAAGGGCAATTGTGCAAACAGAAACCTTTACTATAAACACCTCGAAATGGCCCGTAAATGGAATGGATTTAAGCTATTTGAGATCAATTTACGACAAAGATAACACCGCCTTGCTTTCTTAGATTAAAATAAACGTCAACGGTTTTGAAACTAATCAACAACAATTAAATGGCATTATATGAAACAAAAAACGAAGAGAGAAAGAAACAACGTAAGTTTAACCCCTTTTTTTTTATCTGCCTGTCATTTTTCCCGACACTGGAGAAGATTCCGGCCTTTGAAAACAAGTCCTCCGTTTTCCGCTCTCTAATTGCAGTTGACTCTTTCAGCTGCCGTGGAGTAATCAATCTAACATCGATTCATTTATATTTATGACAGTCCTTGTTATGAAAACACCATTTTCATGCTTGAAAATTTCGAGAAACTGAAATGAAAACCCGGAGTAAGATCCTTAATTAACATTTCTTTCATTAATCCAACAACTCCTATGCCAGAGAACGATAACAGTAGCGAAAAATACACAAACAACCGAGAATCGATTACTCGTTGAAAATTGAAAAAAAAAAAAAAAAGAAGGAAGACGGATATGAAAATAAAATGATCGCTGTAGGCTAACAAGAATTGTCCAATTACCATGTTACATTTATCCTCCAAAAAGAGCTTGGAAGGCTGATTAAACCCGCTCGAAGATAACTGCATTTTACAAATAAGAAAATAAAGTTTAAAATATTTCACAAGAAACAAGTTGCGTAAAAAAAAAAAATCGAAAATAAAATGTCATCGATCAATAACTCATATAACGTCGTAAGCATAACAAGAACTCTTTACGATAAATTTGTGATTTTGGTTAACCAAACCTCCTAAAAAGTAATTTATTTTTTATTTCCTCAGGGAAACTTGCTGTCAATTATATTTATTTGAGAAAAAAGTTTGACTGAAATGCATTGATTTTAGTTGAATTCGTGTTCTATCACTTATGTTGATTACAGAAAAACGTAACAATGACGCCAAGTCGGCCAACGTAAACAAAGAAATTTGGTCATGGTGGTGAATGCAGTTCATGTTGTGTGACGAAAACCTGACAAGAGCGTGACATCATAAGGCAGCACGTCACGCAGCAACCACGTACGTGATTCTCGAAAGCAGCAATGGGATTTAGCCTCCCAAAACGCTTTTTCTGTTTACAAATTAAGAAATTATGGTTATGTTTTATCATTTTTACTTGTGTCTTAAAGAGTAGTTACCAGATCATTGGCATCCTCTCCGTGAGACTACGAAAAAGGAACATTATCTGTTAGTTCACTTTAAGAGAAAAGTTTAAAATATCAGCTATATTGTTAACCGACCGCACATTTTAAAAATTCTCTTAGAGATAAATCTTTTTGCAATGTACCAGAACAACCAAAGCGCTAGCTGGCAAATAATTTGTGGTTTGGTGATCATCAACTGTTAATGTAGAGGTTGAGATGTAAACATTATAATTGTCATATTTTTGTCTTTGATTTTTAAAGCTTTATTTGTAACGACCCTTGAATTTAGTAGATAGTACCGTAGAATGGCGCGCGTAAATCTGAAAAACATAATGATCGCGTGTAACGTTCCCCTCGTACTTACCAGGGATCTGGTGACGGATTCCACGTCCGCGCTTCTTGAAACCAATCGTTCAGTGGTCTCCCCTTGCACTCTTTTAGTGTGTTCCAATTCCTCCTCGAGTTTCATGGCGCTTGCAGTCACTTCTCCCCGTGTAGCTTCTACTGTAGCTACCTGCAAAGACAAGACGAAATATACTGAAATGCCGTCAAATGTTTTGTTGGGAAAAAGAAAATTCATTTCAGGTTTGAGAAAAGAAACTTAATCAAGTCTCAATTTACAAGTATCGTAGGTGTGAAACTTGTTTGAATGCACAAAAGAACTTGCTGCTAAACGTAGCTTGGATGAAATTTTTTTTTTCTACAGGGCGCTGTAAACCTGTCGGGACAAAAAAATTATCTCTAATACTAAAACTCGTTTTTTCTTTTTTCTCTGTTCATGGGACATGATATAAGCAAGTGTTCACTACAATTAAGCACTAATTTGTTGGAAGAGTAACTTTAGGTTCAGAGTCTAAGGGCGCGTTCGATTGACCCTATTCCGGAATAAGAATACGTGGAGTGATGATTAAAACGGTATGTTTGGCACGTCTTGAAGCAGCAAGGATGACTAAAATAAGTTTAAAACAGCATTTTAGCAGATGTTTGACAATTTTAATGTGAATTCCCGTAAAAACGAAGGATTTCTAACTTATATTCCATGTATTCCTATTCCGGAATACGGTCAATCGAACGCGCCCTAACTACGTACCGTATTTTCTAAATTAATCAACTGGTTTCTCAATCGAGATCGCTCGTCTTCCAGCTCTTCGCGAAGCTAATAAAAAAAAAAAGAAAAGTTAATTTCGCATTCTCAAAAATAAACCTAAACCATCAAACTGTAAAAGACTCTACAGAGAATAAAGCTCCCATTTTTGCCAGCGGAAAACGATTGGAAATTAGCGGGAAAATAGCACCTCAAAACTGTCAAATTTTGCGAAGAATGTCACGGGGCAACAGAGAAATGGCCGTCGCACTTATCTGGATAATTTAAAGCAATTGTCTCTTATAGAAACCTAAATAAATTCAGCTGGCTCCAACAGGATTCGAACCCACGACCTCTGCGATGTCGGTGCAATGCTCTACTAGCTGAGAGTTGGGAACAGGTCAAATTTGTTGGGCTCATGTGTTCCCGCAATTTTCTCGTGGTTCCCGCGACTTGATATATACATACATTTTTGACATACGTTTCTTGGTCAAAAATTGAGCCACTTTCATATTTCTGCGAATTCGCAACAGATTTTTCTTCAAACTTCAAAAGTACACTATATAAAGTTTAATTAATCTACATTTGAAATCGTGCGAGACACATCGAAAGAAGTTAAAAGTGTTTCCCGCGCTTTTAAGCTTTGCGGCGGACGCGTGTATTCCCTTTGCGCTACGATAGGCTCATCGATTGTGTGCGCCAAAAACAACCTACCTTAATTTGCATCTCTAGGGATGTTTCCGATTGTACAAGTTTCTTCGACGTCTCGTTCAACTCCTAGAGCAAATCAGAAAGAATAAATTCAACGAAAAGTCCGAACTGACAAAACGTAAATTGTTAAACCATTAAACTGCCTATCACCTCAAACACTTTTCCGCTGCATCAATTCTCTGGCCGCCATGTACAAAACAGTTTTGTTTGCTGTCTTCTTACAAAACGTCGGAAAACCAGCTTTAATGTAAGGTACGATCGAGCAAGGAAAGAGAAGACTTGGTTTAATAAAAAGGTTTGACGTCACATTTGTACAGTTCTTCGAGGAGGACGACGCAAAGCAGTGTGTAACGTCATCCCGGTAACGAACCCACTCCTCTTTTTTTATACATCAAACTATGGACAGTTTTTCTAACTTTCAAATTATATAAAGAAGTGGTATTGCAGGGAGAAGATTATAAAAAACAACTTGATATGTTAGGAACAAAGGTTACAAAAAAAAATTTGAAACGGAAAATTCTGTTGAGATTATTGGCACTTTAAATGAAGGCTTAAGCGCACAGACAGACTTCATGAAATTGAAGTTTTCCATCTAGCTGTCTTGTGGTCGTTTACTCCAGCGCTAGAACTCTAGCGCTAGAACGACTAGACACTTAAATAAAGTTCCTTTCTTTCCCATTCCTTTACATTTTTTTGAAAAGGTTAGCGTTATTTTTCGAGTTGATGAGGGTATATGCAGCTGTTCATCTTTACTTGAGCACTTGAGTTTGGGGGACACTTTGTGACGTTAATTGTCTGTATTCCCAGACACGAGTGAATTGAAGTTGGGGAGACGACCAAGGGGACATTTCGTGACGCTTATTCCAATCGTTGTGCATCCAATTACGAGCCCCTGCCGTGACGTCATTTGCAAAACGCGCGTTTTTGAGAGGCGGACGGCAACCGGAAGAGAACATTTTGAGTGCCAAGACAGAGGTGTCTCCTAGACTTTTATACTAATCATCTCTAATGGAGAAAAGATACTTAGCAATGTGAATGTGTTTGCGTGAAGACAAGTTTAAAGGGCAAACAACTCACTTCCGGTTGCCGTCCGCGTCTCAAAAACGCGCGTGCTTAAGCTCCCTAAAGAAAAAGGTACGGAGTTGACGGCTTTGTAGTAATTACGTCATTTGGGCACCCTGTCCGCCTTATAGTATTCCACCTTGCAACATTTTGCAAAATTAGTTCAAACAAAACGAAAACCAAACCTGTTGCAAGTCTCTAATTTGAGCTTTCTGTTGAGCACTCTTCTCTTTTCCTTTGTCAATGTCAGATTTCAGTTTGTTGATTGTGTCCAAAAGAGTTTCTTCTTTGGCCAGCATAACTTGTTTGCTCTGTTTAGAGAAAACAACAACAACAACAATAACACGTTGCATAATGTACACGTTGTACAATGTATTTTTTTGACCTGGGATTTTGGGCCGATTGAAGAGAAACTAAAACCCCTTTTTCCATTAAAGCGCTTTAGGCGTCAGAGAAACGGGAATAAAACACGTCGATAGTAGTCAGTTCACGAGACAAGATGGCGGTTGGAATTGAACGCCCCAGAAAAAAAAAATGAAAAAAACAAACAAACAAACAACAGACAAACAAAACGAGTAAAAGTACCTTCTCGAAATCAGCTCTGGAAGAAGCAAGCATGGAGTTCAATTTCTCCTGCAGACCAAAAAGAAATGTTTAGTATATGCACCTCAAAGACCGTATAGGGAAGGTATCTGTTTACAAACAGGAACAAAAGATATTTTGTGAATGAAGCTCTGGTTGGTACATTAATGAATTAATGACAATAGGTGATGTCAACGATATCTTCCCTATATCGGATCACAGTTAATATATGGAGATGGTTATGAAACTCAACATGTTTCTTTGTTTTATGTTTTTGTTTGCTGTTTTGGCCCTGTATAACAATGCACAAACCATACCCTTTTTCTAAATGACAGACCATCGACAAATGATTGTGCATGGACACATGGACACATGAACACATGGACAAGTCAACATGAAGTACTTAACCAAAAATGCGTGTGTGAAGGCCTAAGTTAAAACTCAAGTTATTTTTCTTTGCATCTCATTAAAGTCGGAGATTTAAAACGATTCAAGCACGAGATAAGTGCCTTGAAAACCATCCTTCCGAGCGACTTGCGGTTTCTTGGGCTGCGCCAGGCAATCCAAACATGTCTATCATGTGTTTCCACATTTGTGTGTAATGCGTTTTAAAGTAATAAAACAAAATTACTTGACTTGAGATTTTCCTAAGTTTCCTTACGATCTAGTGTAAAGACTACCAGTACTGTTCTCGCTTTTGAAGTTTCCAGAGTTTCATGACTAGTCAATCTATATGAACTATGATCAGATATAAATACCATCCACGCGCGCCCACTCAATAACTTATAATTACTAACAGTATCGGAGAACGACAGGCTAAATCCTCACCTCTGATCTTAAAGAAGCTTCCTCTTGCTTTCTTAGCTTCTCGTTGCTTTCCTCTAGTCGACGTTGAAGCGACTCACAGTCCCTGTGAAGACTGGAAATTCTAAAAGAGAGAAAAAAAACAAAACAAAAAAAAAACAGCGTTACTTACAAATAAGTAGTTAAGCACGAGGCGCTTTTCAGCCTAGGTCGGAATTCAGAAGCGAACATTTCGCATGTCAGGACAATAGAGGTTTTGCGAGGCAGCCATGTTGCATGGCAGGAACAATAGATTATTTTTCCTTTGGGAACAAATGTTCTTTCTAACGCAAAACATCTTCATTGTTCCTGCCATGCAACATGGCTGCCGTGCAAAACCTTAAGGCCCAAGTTCACCCAAAAGACATTGCGCGCTGCGATGAATTGAGCACAGACGGAAAATCGGAAAATCACCGGCGAATACCCAATCAAAACACTGGAACTATTTCAAAACAACAGCACAAGCGCGCAATGTCTTTCGGGTAAACAAGGGCCTTTAAACTCTCAATAAAAGAAAAATTTCAACTTTAGTAATTGCATTTCTAGCGTTTTGATTGGTTTGCTGAATCACGTTTATAAGCTCATATTCGATATAATGGTACCAAGTGTCACCAAGCAGAGGAATCTGCATCGGGAAGCGAAATTTTCAAGAACCCAAACGATTAAAAGTTATTGAAAAGTAATAAAACAACAATTGTTCCTTTTGCGCTTGTTAGCTCATGGAATAATTGTTTATGAGTCGAGCTATTCGATGTGGGTTAGAGGAATCTTATTCCATATTCTCGCATCCGTTTTGACCTTACTTCGCACAACTTGAGCCAAGTCCAGCAAGATGCCTACTCATTCAAAGTTCAGATAATGACACCGCGTACCGGTGGCTCAATTGGTTGAGCACCGGGCTGCCATGCGGGAGGTCGTGAGTTCAACTCCGGCCGGACCAACACTCAGGGTCTTAAAATAACTGAGGAGAATGTGCTGTCTTTGTCATAATATCCGCAAATGGTTAGACTTTAAAGTCTTCTCGGATAAGGACTTTAAACCGTAGGCCCCGTCGCACAAATACCTTTCATGTTCATAAGTTCCTTGTGGGACGTTAAAGAAACCCACACACTATTCGAGAAGAGCAGGGCATGAAGTTTCCGGTGTTGTGGCTGTCCTTCGTGAGTGTATGGGTGGGTGGGTATAGCAGGTCCACATCAGTGAATAGCATCAAAGCAGTAAAATAAAATGTTGCTGTTTTGATGAGGAGAGCAACACAGACAATGAAATACCTGACGCGCTAACCCTAATCAGTGCGACCAGAAGCAATACAACTAGCTATCATTTTGTATCTGTTACACTTACTTGAGTTCAGAGCTTTCTAATTTCGCAGTGAGTCTTGATTTTTGCTCCTAAAAAAGAAAAAAAGAGAGATGCCAGGCTACATTGACGAGATAACATAATTTCCCCCCTCCATAAACCAATAAAAACTATTATCAAAGATAACAACCTATGTAAAATTTCATCAAAACCTACTCCTAAATAAATAAGAATAAATAAATGAATAAATGAAAGCAAATTAAAAGAGCTAAGTTTCCGACAAAAGGCTGCAAAGCATGTGCTTGATCATTCTTGCGACTAACCAGAAAGAAATATAAATTGCTAGGAGTCTGTTACTTCTGACTGACAATAGAGAGAAACCGCCTTTTTCGGCCGTTTCTCTCGATTGTGTGACAAACACGATTGACAATTTAAGCCCGCCCCTCGACTGAGATATAAGTAAATGCTAGCAGTCGAAAAAAGTAAGGTTACGGCGCCTTTCATAACTATATGATCTCTGAAGCCAATGTTTTCACTTTTTACTGCTGCCCATTTTGATTGCAGTGACAGTTGACAGGCTGTTGAACAGAGAAACCGACAAAGTGAAATCAGCCAATCACAACGCTGGATGTATCCTTGAACCCATTTTGCAAAAGTGATTGACAGCAGTAAGAAACAAAAGTCCATTGCAAGAATGTTTGCAGTAAACGTATCCTTAAATATCTAATCGTTACAATTAATAGGCCCTTCACGTTGATTTCATTTAAACCTTGTTTCCAAAGCGAGTTCTATCGAAGGTTTTTTTTCTTCAATAACCTTTAAGAATATCGTGACGTCACAATTGGATTTGAGGCGAAAGAGTTCAGTCGACGAATGTTCTATTTTTTGTGTCTACAACTTCTTTTTTTCAGTACCTTCTCCTGACGAATACTTTCTTGCAGTCGTTCAAACTGCGACTTGTGATGATCCGTGTCTCGTTGTACTTGGTTAAGCTGACTACCGCGTTCATTCAGCATAACATTTACTGTTTGTAGCTGGAAAAGAGAGCACAAATTAAACAGAAAAGTTTAAAGGATAGCATTCACTTTCTCACGCAGATGTAATAAGAGATCTCGCGTCTTTCTCATAAAGATTATAGACTTTATAAATCTTCAATTAATATTTACCTCGATATCAAGATTGCTTGCTTTATTTTCTGTTGTCTCTAACTTCACCATTAAGGCCTAAGATAAGAGAAACGAAAAAGATTACAAACTTGGACTTGCAAAGACATGAATCCCCTTGCACTGGCCTACCAAAGCGACACCGCTGGACAAACTACACGGTTGAACGTGGCGTTATACCTAGTTCTACACGGCCAAATACATGCGTAATAGCCCATTTCCGAGTTGCTGTATGCCTCAGTTTCAAAGCGAGTCCTGGTGCACAACCATTCAAATGGAAATGAGTTGCGTATTCTTATGCAAATCAAACTCATTTCCCTTACAATAGTTGAGCACCAAGACTCACTTCGAAAACGAGACAAACAGCAACTCGGAAATGGCCTATTGACCGCTCCCTGTAGGGGCTTTCGAGGACTGTTAAGAAACCCAACTAGCCAGAGACAAACCAGACTGAGAATTTGTACCAGGGACTTCAACGATCAAATTCAACAAATGGTCAGAACGGGTTAGGGATCATCTCAAGGCAAGAGCCCTAACCACTGAGCCACACTCAGCTTTACATTCCACTTACCGTATGAAAAAGAACAACGGAATAAATAATTCTAACCGATAAGGTAAGTCTTTAGCCTGCGAAATACGTCTGCCTTCGCAGGCTGGTAAGTCTTAAGCTGTGTTCACTTTCAACGTTGATTATGATCAACTGTAGTATAATTCAATTTTCAATTTTATTCAATTATGGTTCTGGTCACATCTGCGAAAATACATATACAATCGGAAGGGTAACCTTGCAGTGTGAGATAAAATGTTGTCGTATCGCGCGGCTGCCACAATTGGGGAGCTTAAGCACGCGCGTTTTTTAGACGCGGACGGCAACAGGAAGTGAGTTGTTTTCCCTTCCCTTGTCTTCACACAACCACATCTACATTACTAAGTATCTTTTCGCCATTATAGATGATTAATATAAACATCTGGGAGATGCCACTGCCCTGGTACGCGAAATGCTCTCGTCTGGTTGCCGTCCGCGTCTCAAAAACGCGCGTGCTTAAGCTCCCAATTTATTATCACCATGCTTGAGGCGAGAAGAGATGCTAGGTTACCTTCCGAGAATAGAAAAAGAAATAATTATAATCCAATTAAGATTAATCTCGTATTGTAATTAGTTGATGTGAACCCATTCCAAACTTAAATGGATTGAAATTCGATCATTATCAAGGCCTAATGTGAACAGGGCTTTAACCTCCACTCAAAGAATCATTTTTACATTTGCTGTATTACTGATTTTTACACAGTTACGATGACTACGTCTTTAACGAAAGATTACTTAACCTTGTTTGCTTCCTTCAGCGACGCAGTTTCCTTCTCGAGTCTCAGCTTTGCCTGGTAAAGCTCGTCGCGTAAATTCTGCGCTTGTCTGCAAAATTAAGAAACTCGTTTCAACACATAACATCCCAAATCAAGACACCGGTTCTGATTTGGTTCGCAACCTTTTGAAGAATCAACATTTAGTAGTTATGGTGAAAGAGCGAGGCTATTTTCCCTTTCGTAAACAAGCGATGCTATTTAAGGTGCGTTCGATTGACCCTATTCCGGAATAAGAATACGTGGAGTGATGATTTAAAAACTATGTGAACCGGGCCTAAGTGACATACGCAGCTAATCTAGTCGACTGACCGTATTCCGGAATAGGATTACGTCGAAGAGAAGTTAAAGATCCTTCGCTTTTAAGGAGACTCAAATTAAAATTGTCAAACTTCCGCTAAAATGCTATTTTAAACATATCTTTATTATCCTTGTTGCTTCAAAACGCCACACATAGTGTTTTAAATCATCACTCCACGTATTCTTATTCCGGAATAGGGTTAATCGAACGCACCCTAAATAGCATTGCTTGTTTACGAAAGGGAAAATTGCCTCGTTCTCACACCATAACTACTAAATCAACATTTAGTAGTTATGGTGTACAACATTGAGTTAGCCGATTTTGCCAATTAATCAATCAATCAATTTCTCAGCCTCTGATGTCTAATTACTTCTCTTCTAGACATCTAGCTAGCCGATTGGCCGCTTCTCCTCTACCGCGGAAGATTTTAACCCAGCTAGTCATATTCAAATAAGGGGACAATAACCCCCTGTCAAGAAAAATGGTTATCTAGTATGCAATGCATATTAAACATATAAAATTCTTACCTTTCCGCCTCAACTCGACCGACACTGGCTTTTTCAAGTTCTTTATCAGACTTTTCTAAACGCGATCGTAGGGAGGATATCTGAATGAAGCAAATAATTTCCAGTTATTTCAAGTGTCACGTCAATTCACTTTTAAGTGAATTGATCTAAGCAAGAAAAAAAGCGTAAAGTAAGTAAGGTTATTTTTAAAGCGTAGCTGAATGTAAAGACACATTATAAGAGGTTACATGACGTACCTCAGACTCCAATCTCGTTCGCGTTTGTGTCTCGCTTTCAAGCTTGCTGCTGATCTGCGCATGTTCACTTCTGCCGCTGGCCACACGTGAGTCGAGCTCAGATCGCGTTTGTTGGAGAGCTTCTTCGCTTCTTGCCTGTTACAAGGAGACAAAATAACAAAAACAAAACATAGTGAACTAATATAACTTGACATCTAGCTGGTTCTGTCATTGACCTCATTCACAACACAATTTTCCAAGCCGCAATGCGTTATGAGGGATAATTATCCAACTATCCAAAACCCGTCCCTTTCTTTAAATCTTTAATCAAGCTAACTGCCACTGGCGCTTACTAAAGCGAATCCGGCAATGGAGCGGCCACCATGGTATGGCATTACAATTACATTTACAAGGAATAAATTACAATTAAAATTACATGGTATGAAATTACAAATTACATATTATGAGAATAAACGAAGGAATTAAATTAATATGTTAAAGTAGTGGCCACTCTCGGGATAAATTCTGGATAAGATGCCGATCTAACAACACCAGCTGATAACGCGTTACATACAGGGATTGATCTTCAGAAGAGAGTTTGAATGCGCACTTCATTAACAAGTGGACTATAAAAGATGCAGGGCTACATGTGAAATGTCCCACCCGGGTTAAGAAGCCGGGCTATGATGTCCCAGACGCAACTAAGGTTGGGATGTCCCCATTACCGTACGTTCTTTGACATCGTGGGAAACAACAAGTCCGATAATGTATTAATGAAAACTGTAACTTCCCGAGCCACTTTGTTCCTCTCAAGTAACATCATCCAGTGTTCAGCTTAACACGTCTGCTTGTGTAGTTCTTACTCATTAGAAACCTCTTTGACTCACCATTTTTTCGGCTTTCTTTTGCAGTTTCTCTTTCAGAAGCGCGATTTCTTTCCCCATTGATGCTTTAGTAGCCTCAAGCCGAGCCTTCGTATCAGCTAACTCCACCTATAAAAATACAGAGGAAGGATAATTCAAAAGAAAGCTACTGAACATTGCTTTACTGTTGTGTTGTTTATTATGTTATTGAAGGTGATTGTAAGTTTTGAGTCTGAGGGTGAACTGATAGCAGGTCTCTTTTCTTTTGCGTTCGCTGGGAAAAGACACCTCACTCGAAACTCGCTTTGATCCAACCGCCGTCCCAATCTCGTTCCCAGAGCCTCCGTTACCCTTGTCTCCTGGAAAGGGCGCGGGAGACTCTGGAAGAATCCAAAATCGGAACCACGAAATCCTGGTTCCGGTTTGTCTGCGCCTGCGTGAAGTTTCATGACAAATGGTCGACTTAAATGGTCGACAAAATGCAAAGCTTTCATTGTGCGTTGGACTTCGCTCTAGAAAAGTGAGTTTGCTCTGAAAGAAGCACCATATGAAGCTTTAAAAAGTGTTGTCTTTCATCGAAAGGATACCGTCTGTATACTCCCTACCTGATATGGGAAACCACTGATATATCAGCTTTTACCTTACGTATTTGGCTATTTCTTGTCAAGTGGGGAAGAATTTTCGTCAATTATGGTGGTGTCACCCTTAAATGCATTGATGCAAGATCAAACAAATAAGCTTAGTGGACACTTGAATGTTCGGGTTCTCAAGGATTAACGTTACAGCTGTGGCCAAAAGACCGATTGCTCAACCTCAACAATCGAGGAGTTTGTAAAGGTTCCTGCGCAAATTTTGTTTGCTCACCCAGAAGTTCTTATGGGAAACAAAAACAGTGAATAACGTGTTGAACTCAAAAACCGGTAAGGAACGCATCAAGGCGATTATAGTTAGTATTACAGTTGATAGTTATAGAGGTGGAACGGTGAGTAAACAAATTAATTATCATTTTAGGATTTGAATTGATGATGACAATCTTCCAAGGCCAGAGTCAGGAAATCCTAAAGTGTGACCATTAGTGAAAACTGCTGAGCGGTAGTTTCCCGTAAAACTGCATGTTAATTAGTCCATACTTTTGCGCCTGTGGGTGAAATGTCAAAGAATGACCGTTCGAATGAAAGCGCCTGAGCAATGAATGAACTACAATGTCTGTCGCACGCAACAGCACGATCATTTTTCCTCATTACAGAAATAATATTATTGTTTTGTGGTGCTACGTACACTGAGGGGTTTCGGACCCGTGAAAGCTCAAACAGAAATTTATCATTAAGACGAATTTTGTTTACGACTAAATAGGCCACTTTCGATATTTAAAATTCAGCTTGAAAGAGACGTTTAGAGGACAAAGACAAAGGAAAGTGGATGATATGCTAACATCTTTCACACTATTGCAACTTGTTTCTATTGTTTTGTCCTCTCTGCCTCACTATCAAGCTGAATATTGATATTTCGAAAGTGACCTATTCGCATGCAAGTAGCGTTACGTTACGACTTTCCAACATTTACAAATGCACGACTCGTGAACCTCTGTCCGCAAGGGTACCTTAGCTCTGATTTACAAGAACGATTTGTGGTGAAGACAACTTACAAGCAAGTCGTATGCGGAAGCCCTAATCAAAAATCGCTTTTACTGGAAAGCTGTCACAATATATCACCGCTGACCTGAGCCGCCTTGAGTTCCTCTCTTAGTGATCCACTGCTGGCCTCATAGCTCTTTCGCGTCTGATCCACAGCCTCAAGTTGGTACAAAGCCTCGGTCTTCTGCAAAGAATGGTTTCGTGCTTCCTCCACTAACACCTCGTTTTTCCTTTTTTCGTCTTCCAGTAACTGATTCTGAACGGCTCGAGCATCTTGTTCCTCGGCTAGAGCTCTTTTCAAATCTCGTAAATCAGATTCTAATTGCTGTAAATTGTTTCTGAGAGATTTGTTGTCCATTTGCTGTTGTCGTTTGTCGACTTCCAAGTTTTGACGATTTTCCAGTTCCCTACAATTTTCCAAAAGTTGCAGCATATTATAATTTAAAGGAATATGGTGGTAAGTGCCAAGAGGTTAGGGGATATTTGGAGACTTTAATTGGCCTTATGCATGATGACGTCATATACTCAAAATACACCACCAAGCCTCGTTTGCACAAAATTATTCACATCATCTGGACATCACCACTGTAATACTGTTTGCATGTGGGTTATGGTTTTCTTTACAAGTTTATTCCTTTGGGATTCAGCTCAAGAATTTTCAATTCGCGGCTTGGTGGTGAAATCAGCTAGTCAGATGTTATCACGCATAAGGGCTATTGTTGTTAATGGCCAGACGAGTGATGTTAAATTTGGGGACATGAGCAAGTGGGCACTTATCAAAATAGTCTTTTACAATGAGTGCAAAATGCTCGCGCGCTCATTAGCTAATTTTTATTGTCAATAAGCGCACAGACACATAAATTCATAATTTATGCGATAATGACGCGTTATTGTTAGCGTCAGATTGAAGTTTCTCGCATTTTTGTCTCGCGTTCTTCTTGTGCTTTGCCTTAATTTTGACCCCTCTGCCTTTTTGTTATTGTAAAAAACAAATTGATGTCAGTTTTTCATGCGTCTGTCCTGTTATTGACAATGAATTTCGTCATAACATTGTCAAAGTAGTCTGCGGATCCACTCGGCTATCACCTCGTGGATCCACTGCTACTTTGACAATTTTACGACGAAATTCATGATCAATGACAAGACAGACGCATGGATACATCTGCCACATTTGGGATGGTAAATGTGAACTCCAAAATTGAATGAACAGATGTTTCTCAGTTATCGATGATAAAAAACGAATAGCCCAGAAAAGGCGTGAATGCCCCTAACGGACAATAAATTGAAAGAAATTTAACTTTGGAGCGTTAATGTTAACATACTTTGCAAGTTTTTCGTCCGATCTAGCAATCTGTTCCTTCAGCTGACTGTGCAGTGCTTCAGATACCCGTCGTGCCTCGCTCTCCTGGTCATGTTTATACTGAAGAGTTCTGTATGCGGCCTCAACTTCCATTTTGAGTCTTTCCGACTCAGATTTCTCTTTGGTGAGCACTTCAACTCTCCTGATGAAATATAAGATAAAAGAAAGCATGGCGAGCTCACTTATATCGCTAACTAAAACTGAACGATACCAGCAGTGCTTGGCATTCTAGGAGGGCCTCTGTTAAAAGGGAAAAGCAAAAGCTATCATGATGTCTAAGGCACTAAACAATCTAGCGCCTGATTATTTTAAAATTAGCATTTTCAAGGACCATGACAGAGCTCCCTACGACTTTAGGGATACAGGGAAAAGAGTACCCATAATAGCCCACTTTCGATATATTAAAATTCAGTCCTAAACAACAGGCATCATCTCGAGGCTCTGGGGAATAAACTCAAACAAATCCTTGTATTTATTCCCCAGAGCCTCGAGATGATGCCTTTTGTTTAGGACTGAATTTTAATATATCGAAAGTGGGCTATTCAAGAGGGGTCTGTAAAGCTGTGATTTCTAAGCCAGACTCATTACACGTCGGACATGAAAAACAGTTGTTAATTATTTTTATTTCTTATTGTAAAGTAGTTAACGTTGTAACTGATGTCTTGTTCCGCGTCTAAACAAAATCTATGTATGTACAAGAGTGAATTAGATAAGAATGCTGTTGTAGCATGGGTGGGGTCTCCAGCACAGTTACAAATGAGTCTTTTTTTAGAACGCGCGGTCCCGCGAAAATCAGTTGTTATTTCCCTGAAAAAACATGGCAGAAGCAGTCACGCGTGATATGGCTTCTTCTGATTGGTTAAATTTGGAGGCCCTTTGTTTGCTTCGCGCGCAAAGTGAACCTACAGACCACTTTCACAAACGGCGACCACTTCTTCATTCTTTTGTATTTTTGTTAATTAGCCCCACTGCTCTCGTTTTGAAACAAATGTTCTTTTGAAATTTGCTCGTCGTAGCGAGGCTAGAAAGGCTTGCTACAACAAGTTGCAAAATTGTTGAGACACTTTCATTAAAAAACACCTTTTCTAGCTTCCAATGCCCGCCGTATCTAGAATTTAAACCTTTCCCACTTCCTCTCCCCCCCTCCCCCTATCAATGTTGACTGCTTGAGTTCCCAACATTTTTTTGTCTTGCTAGCAACACTGATAAGGGGGGGAGGGGGGCTGCAGTGTGAGAGATAATAGGGAAATTAATTACGCCCCAAGAAGGTGAAGTGTCTCCACTATTTTTGCAACTTGTTGTAGCATTAAAACAAAAGAATATTTTATTTGGCCGCCATTATGAAAGAGGTCTATAAACAAATCATTTTCTGACT
>NC_090889.1:16011736-16046736 GCF_036669925.1 Montipora capricornis
ACATGTTAGTTTACCGATGTAACGTAAGCATTCAAAAGTATTACGTCCACGAGGAAATGGCATTCTTTAATTAAAACCAACAAAATTGCATTAACTGTATCTAGCGTGGAGTAATTGTTTAACAGTTTTCGCTTGAGTGGACAAAATTCAACCTCCACATTTTTCTCCATTTAAGAAAACCAAAAAAGAAGAAAAAGTATTTAGAAAATTAAGATAAACCACAACTCCTACTTTACTGATATCGCATCCTTCCCAGGAAAAAAGCTCATAAAGCAATTGCCAGAGCTCAATTAAAGAAAGTACATACACCGAAACTAGACCTTTAATTATTCTTAGCTCCAGACGTTTTGAAATTTGTTAACTGTAAAGTTTTAAACTAAATTACCTCAATCTACAGACCTAAGGATATTACTACCCAAAAAAGGTTGCTTACCTTAATTAACAATGGCTGGGAAGATTTAACTTAAGAAGTACATTTTCCCAAAACAAAGTTCTGTGGTGTGATTTTGGACTCCATCAAGGTGGTCGATGAAAGAGCCGCAAAAGACGTCTTCCACAAAAGCCGTATAGTTTTGTTAACGTTTTAAAAACTACACTGGCTTATCTTATGAATCAAATGAGTTTCGCGATCTGCAAATACCATTTCTTAGATTTTACGTCCAGTGTACGTTGCTTATACCACACTAAGATTCCCTAACAGCGTAAACCGAGTTTTGTCTATTCATCCGTGAAATTCATAAACAGACTCTTAAAGATGCTAATTTATTTAAATGCTGGCGTCGTTCAATAGCAGGTCAAACAAACAAGCCATTGTTTAAACAATACAAAGATACCCGCAGTTTGTTAAGCAGTACTGTATTAAATCGCAAAGGAGGAGGAAAAGTTTACAACAAAATAGAAAGAAAGAAAAAGAGTGGTTATATGTTGCATGGGGGCTTTTCCAAAACGGCGACGTAGTTACCGCATACATTAATTTTAAAAGGATTTCTTACAGCAATCATCGATCGCTCTTAATACTTTTATAAGGAAGTGCCTCGCATGGGACCTCGCGTAGCCTGCGAGCAGGCTCACTTGATAGGCAAGGGCGGAGGAGCCGCAACCGAGAGCCGGCTCGTGATTGCGTCTCCACCGTCCTTGCCTATCGCACCCGCCCTTTTAGGTCTTCGTGTTATCGTATTAAGTGCCATTGTAGAGTGTTTCTTTTTTTTTTTTTTTTGGAAGTCAAACCCAATCAAGCTGTTGAAAAAGAAAAAAAAATGAATGTGATCTTTCAAAGGCGAGAACGTCTTCAAAATAAATACCCTACCTTTCTTGGTTTTAAGAGCCTGCTCCTCTGCCTCCAGTCTCTGAAGCTTCTTTTCGGCCTCCATCACCTCTTCTCCTTGTCGCCGGTGCCGTAGGGCTCCCTCCATGCGAGCCAATCCTTCCTCCTGTTGAATCTTCCGCAGCTTTAGAGCAGCAGCCTCAGCCTTGCGTTCCTCTTCCATTCTCTTCCTCACAGTGTCTTCCAAGGCTTCCTTTTCCTTAGCTACGTTCGTCTCGTACATCCTCTTCCACTCCTCAAGCTCGGCCTAGCAGTGTCAAGGTAAAAAGTTACATTAGCGAGCTCAGAGCTCCGAAAATGTCATTTAGAAAAATACCTTCACGTTATCCTAATGTTCGAGAGATTAGCACTGCGTTTAAGTGAAAGGGAAACGGCAGGCCTGTATTGGCCATAAAAGCAAAATATTTAACCACACTGCTCCTCTCATGAAGGCGGCATCAAAAGCATGATAATTAACAATTATTTCACGAGCGCGCGTTGGATATGAGATAGTAGGGAGTTTAAGAAATGACGCCGGCGATGGCGACAACAACTCCACAAAACAATGATATACCATTGGTTAAAAGAGCATAAATAATCGTGCTGCACGTGCAGCACGGATGCTTGCAAAACTTTTTGCGGTCTTCTGCATAACGACGTGAAATTATCAAAAGGGACCTCAAGGGATCAAAAGGACAACAACGTCTGTCAATGCCAACAGTCCTTCTCAGGACTACACTCACCCGGACGATCGTACTTTCCTTAATTATGATGAGTGACTTCATAGCCTCAAGTTGGCAGAGCAATGATTGCACTGCCATAGCAGAGGTCATGAGTTCGAATCCCATTAAAGCTACCTCAATTTTTCACTAAGACATTTGTGGAGCTTTTAGAGCGAGTTCCAATCGAGTGTCGTAAAACCAAAACCAAAGTAATTACTTTGGCCAATCAAAAAGGACGGAGACATTCGAGTAAACCAATCAAAACTCGAGGTAATTACACGTAGCCGACACAAAGCGCGGGAAATTGTGCACGCGCGAGCGACGATTGGTTTTTGGTTTCACTTCTGATTAGTTGGAAAAGTTAGCGCGAGAAATTTGAACCAATCACTGAGTGAAGTAATCTTAAACCAAAGTAATTATCTAATTACTTTCGACACTCAATTGAAAACCGCTCTATGACAAGAGGCAGCTACCATTTGCCGCTTCGCTTAAAGAGAGTCTTTCTGTATAGTTTTCCCTTTTCGGGGATTTATACAATCGACAAAAAAGTTGACAGTTACTTGTGAAAATACATTGTTCGTGGTTAGTCTTACGAAGGTCGTTTCATCCCGACCAAGGGACTCATCAGAGACCTTTCTGCTTGGCAAACTTGTTGGGTATCACGTCCAAAGTCCCGTTCGCTAACAAAATGATGACAGCAACCTCGCCTTATATCTCCTAAGGATTCCAGACCGCGCAAATTCACGAGTGAAAAATTTATACAAACCCTTTTTTTTTGTCTGATGCAGGTAATTTCTCGTTTAACGAATTTAAACCGACTTAAAGGACCTACGCCGAGGTGTTCTAAACTACCATTTTTAAGCTTGAAATTGGTAATAACATTTCTCTACCGAAAATTCAGTATCGCTTCATGGCTGATATGTTTTAACCGTCAGGCACCTGAAGACCGAAAACAACACCGGCTTACACTCACTTGCTCTTGTAAACGATCAACGTCTCCGATGGATGTGGCAGAGAAAGATTGATCTCCCTGTGCAATCGTAATGACCTCTTGCACAGGAACCCTCTGTATCTCGGAGCCGCTGCGGGTCCTCTCTTCCAGCTCTCGTTCACGCCGAGCCATCTCCTCTTCAAACCGTCTTTCTTTCTCTAACAGTTCTTCCTGTTTCCGTCGATAAGCATCCAGCAATTGCTCCGCTTCTTCATCTGCCGTCCGCTGCCTCTGAATCCGTTCTTCTTCCTCTCTGGCGCGCAGTTCCTCTACGGCGATCCGTTCTTGTTCTAGCCTCTCTTCATACTCTCGCTTCTGTCTCTCCACCTCCTCCTCTTTCATCCGCATTTGCCTCTCGAGCTCTTGCTCTTTTTGCCGTTCCAAGGTCCTTATCTCCTCTTCTTGTATTTCTTTGAGCCTCTGTAACTCTTCTTCGCGCTTTCGACGTTCTTCTTCTTGTTTCCGTTCTAGCTGAATTCTCTCCTCTTCTTTCTGCTGCAACTTGCGCTCTAATTCTTCCTCTTTCTGTCGTTCTTCTCTTTCTCTTTCACGTTTCCTTCTTTCTTCTTCCTTTCTCCTTTCTTCTTCTTGTCTCTCTCTTTCTCGTTTCTCTTCTTCTCTACTCTGCCTTTCGTTCTCTTCCTCCTCTTTCCTCATCCTTTCCTCTTCTTCTTTTTCTTTTCTTTCCATTTCCATTTCCAATTCCATTTCTGCTTTCAGTTCTCTTGCAAGGGCTTCATCCTTCTCTCTATTTTCCTTCTCCCACTGCAGCAATCTTTGTTTTTCTTTCTCCTTGTTTTAAAACAACGCAAAACGTTTGTCAAATAAACAATTAAAAAGGATAAGCAATATCAAGAGCCCATAACTAGAAGCCTACAACTCTAATACTACGCCGGTCTATAGTGGGAGGCACGGTGGCCTCATGGCTAGTGCGCTCGACTCCGGAGCGAGTGGTCCGGGTTCGGGTCCTGGCCGGAGACATTGTGTTGTGTTCTTGGGCAAGACACTCTCACGGTGCCTCTCTCCACCCAGGTGTATAAATGGGTACCGGCGAATTTAATGCTGGGGGTAACCTTGCGATGGACTGGCATCCCATCCAGGGGGGAGTAGAAATGCTCCTAGTCGCTTCATGCTACAGAAACCGGAGATAAGCGCCGGCCTGATGGGTCTTCTAGGCTCGTAACAGACTTTACCCCTTTACCTATGTAACGTAACGGCATTTTCACAGATCAAGCTATTTTTAGGAGATAGGACACAGCTCTTTACAACCTCTAATTTCATTGGATCCCTTTAGGACGCAGCTCTATTGCTTTTAGAGTTAAGGTCAATTGTTTCTTTTGTATCGTTATTTGTGTCCATTGTTTTCTGGACCAATCCTGAGACCCGTTGCCCCTTTTTAGACGCGTTCTAAATAAGATTTGGCTTACACGAGTGATCATTCTCAATCCCATGGGTAATAAGTTCTCCTCAAGCAAGACTTGTGATTAGCTGGAAAGGTCTGTTTTCACGGGAAAATCAATCTAACAGTACTTAAGTCCGTAAAAACGCCGTTCCACAAATACAGTGAAGCCGTACGCTCCTAGTCACGCCCCCCGGCAAGATATATTGGAGTATCAAGTATTTATGAGTCAATGAATCAATGAATCAATGAGTCAATGAGTCATGAGTCATGAGTCATGAGTCAATGAGTCAATTAGTTAGTGCAGTTACCCTAACCCATAAAATGAAAGCTAAAATTTCAGAGAGTGCTTTTTTCCTTAAACATTAATTTCGACGAACGAAATTGGAATTTCGTTATTAAAACTTCAACTCGCATATAAGCATTAATCAACTTTCGAAGAAACTGAATCCAACTTATACTTATGAATTCTTGTTACGACTACATATATTAAAGTGCACCTAGACTTAAATATTCTTCGTTCCTAATATAAATCTCCCCATCCAAAGCAAGCATATGTCACCATTGTTACCCAGAATTTCGCTTTTTCTGTGCTGTGCAAGCCACGTAAACGTTGCATAACTAGCAGTAATTTGGACCCACGACCGTGATATGAGAGCCATGAGTCTATTCTCGATTTTACATCACAACCTACTTTGCATTCCTGTTTTCAAAGAAATTTTGCATTGCAAAGCAGTTTGTGACGTTAAATCGAGAATAGACCCATGCCTCTTACATCACGGTCGTGGGTCCAAATTACTGCTAGTTTGATAACTTTGCGCGTCTTGCTCCGCAGATAAAAAGCGAATTTTTGAGGTAAGAAAGCTAAAACAAGTTGGCTTTTGTTGGGGAGATTAATATTGTTGACGAAACATTTTTGAGTCTAGGTGTACTCGAACAGCCGAAGCTTTGCTCGAAGTTTGCGCTGTTTCTAACCTTTTCTAATTCTTCGTCTTTTTGGGCCTTTTTCTGGGCTCTTTCTTTCTCCCATTCGCTCTCCGTTTCTGTGGCTTCCGAGTCGCTCTCGTTCGCCTCAGCCTTAATCGGTGAAGCCTTAGGTTTTGTGTCGCTTGCCGAGGCACTGGGAAGTGGACTTCTTGTACCAAATAAGCTGGTACCTTTAGTGGTGTCGGGGCCATCGGAGGGCAAAATATCCTGCGAAAATGATGGCAGTTTAAGACGATATTTTCATTCCAGAGGTAATAGAGTAGGGAAATCTTTGCTGACGTCATTGTTTTCATTTTGCGGCATTAGCATACGAGTGTGCTCACTGAAGGCATGATGGTATTTACAAATTAACTTCAAATTTCATTCGAGTGTCTTAAAACCAAAACCAAAGTAATTACTTTGGCCAATCAAAAAGGACGGAGACAATCCAGTAAACCAATCAAAACTCGACGTAATTACACGGCCGACACCAAGCGCGGGAAAATGTGCACGCGTGAGACATGATTGGTTTTGGTTTCACTTCTGATTGGTTGAAAAAGTGGCGCGAGAACTTTGAACCAATCACTGAGTGAAGTAATGCAAAGCCAATGCAATTCGCTAATTACTTTCGACAACCAACTGAAAACCGCTCTTTTAGGCATCAAAAACTGATAAATTCTTGGATTGCCAAGGCGTTAATGATTCCATACATTCTTTGTAAAATTTCGAATTTTCAAAGTATCATTGCTCAGAGATTACAGTCGACTCCCGATAACTCGAACTTTCAAGTAAAATTGAAAAAAGTTCGAGTTATCGGGAGTTGAAAACAAAGGTCCGGAAATAACGAAAAAACGGTGTTTACTGTTTTTCTATTAATACAGTATACATTTCAATCAAGTGAAGATGGAACAGTTCAATTCTTTAGAAATCAGAACGCAACGTAACGTATTATAAAAATGAAACAAGACAAATCAAAGCGGTGGGAGAAGTAAAGTATTAAAGGGGCTAGGTCTCGCAATTTAGGGCAATTTCAGCACTGATCGAATGGTCATAGAATTAACTAAAATATCAAAATAACGGTTCAAAACTAGAGAAGAACTCTAACAAAACACAGGGAAGCCATGGGACATGGATGGACAAAACTGGAGAGGATTGAAATGGATTGAATTTGGGTAAATTTGAAAAACATCGGCCCACCTTTTTTTCAAATTTATATCATTCTATATCAAAATTTCATTTGCAAAGCTGGAAAATCATTCTCAGTTGCTATGTGGCCGTGATTTTGCAAAAGAAAGACTCTTGCTCTGCCAATTTGACGTTTAGAGCTCATAATTAATAAAATTAGCAAAATTACCTAAAATAGCGCGACCTAGCCCCTTTAAGTCGACGGTACTGCGAACTTTGCAGTTTTCAAAGCGAACAACGTCGGGCTACTGCTATAGAGAAATAGTCAGTTGCAGCACACTGTTTTTTTTTGTCATATACTGACGGACGTGGGTCGAGTTATCAAGGGTAAAAATAGCTTATTTACAGGGTTCGTACACTTTTTCAGACCAAGAATTCAAGGGCTTTCAAGGGCCAAATTTTGAAATTTCAAGAACCTCTGTTTTATTTACGTCGAAGAATTTACAAATGCAAATAGTCTGACAGTACAATTCTTACTCATTTTCCGTAACGTACATGGGTGAAAATAATGCGAAGGCACTGGTAACCATTCTCGACCCCAGGGCTCGTCGCGTTTGTATAACATGACTTGAGTGGCTGATTATTTTCACTGAAGTTTTCAAAGATTAAAAATGCAGATCATTAAAAAAAAAACCAGGAATGAAGAGCAGAGATTTTCAAGGACTTTCAAGGCCTTGAAAATGCACTCTCAAAATTCAAGGGTTTTCAAGACGCGTACGAACCCTGTATATAGCAAATGACCTGAAGGGAAACGAAAATTGTTTCGAGTTAGCGGGAGGTTCGAGTTACCGAGGGTAACATTGCAGTAAATGTTTGACGAAAATCCAGGGAAAATCGATTTTAGTGAAGTGAAGTGAAGTGAAGTGAAGTCAAGTCAAGTGAAGTCAAGTGAAGTCAAGTGAAGTCAAGTGAAGTCAAGTGAAGTCAAGTGAAGTGAAGTCAAGTGAAGTGAAGTGAAGTCAAGTCAAGTGAAGTCAAGTGAAGTCATCAAGTGAAGTGGAAGTCAAGTGAAGTGAAGTGAAGCGAAGCAAAGCGAAGTGAAGCGAGGTGAGGTGAGGTGAGGTGAGGTGAAGTGAAGTAAAAGCACTTTATTTAACGTCGGTAGTTCCTTCAGTTACGAAACTGATATCATTGGAAGCCAACGGTGCGCCCTTTATCCCCCTCCCTCTGTCAGAGCTCCGTTTTACGGATATTTAAAGCTATAGATATACACGGACCGAACCGGGGACCTCTTGCTCCAAAAGCCGCGCACAAACTAGCTGAGCCACGCCTGCTCCTGAAATTTTGGTCCAAGTTAGCGCGAGGTTCGAGTTAGCGGGAGGTTCGAGTTACCGAGGGTACGACTCACCGGGAGTATCTCGTATATCAGGTTGAAATTCTCAGAGATACCTCATTATGACTTTCAGCAGTCAGTACTTTAATCTCGGATGACTGATTAGAAAACGATAACCTTGTGCTAATGAGATAAAGAATGTTAACAAAGATTTTCCTACACGGGATGCTTCACTGATTTCCAAGTTCCCTTCATCAGTTCCTTCCCTCTAACCTCTTCGGGCTATACGGTGCAACATGGTCGGCCAACATTTGGTTGGATATGGTGCAAATCTGAACTAAAATAGTCGGAGAAGCGTGTGTCATCTGTTAGGTTGTTAGTAGTGACCAATAAAAACAATTTTTATTTTTCTTTAAATTTCAAAACTATGTTAACTAAACAGTAACTGATCGAAATTTTAAGCCTTGATTTCAAAAAGACACCTGTTTAGTTTAACTGAAATTTTGCTGTTTAATGGTCCGCCATTACTAACTTTAAAATCTTGAGAGAGCTGGATCGGAGAGAAAATGACGTCAAATACTCACTAGTTTAATGCAATGCGTGTGTACGCGGCTGAATTAAAATGCAGCGCGGGAGTTTCGGCCTTTCAGACTTTTAAACTCGTGTTTTGCATATATAATAAACACGAACCTTATGCTTCGAGGTCAAATAATAATGCTTTCTCAAAAAAGTACACCTAAACAACACGATGAAAAGTTCAGTCTTTTTTACCTTAAAATCAGATGCTGCGCAGAATGAAACCAGCAAACACACACGATGTGATGCCAATGACACAAAATACCAAACCACGCGCTCCTTTTCATAATACTCTGCACCCCCAAATAGGGATTTTTGATTAACTGCTACCCCTGTTTATTGTGATGTCACAATAGGCCATTTCCGAGTTCATGTCTACCTCCTCTTCAAAGCGAGTCTAAGTGCGAAGTTTTTGTTATGAAAATTAGTTTTCATTCATATGTAAAGTAGAACCAATTACCATCACAAAAACTTCGTACTTAGACTCGCTTTGAAGAAGAGGCACACATGAACTCGGAAATGGCCTATTCACAAACTCCCTTTGGGAATTTTCTGTTTACGTCATCCTAATCAACTCTTACTTGCGGGCAAGAGCAATAGAAAACGTCATCATTACCCACCGATTCCATGCGGCCCCTGATCAAGCAAATCGAGATTTTTTCTGCCCTACTGACTGTATATTTCAACTGTAAGTACTTATTAATATAAGCCCGAGCTACTAAAGTGCCTCCTCGGGAATTCGCCTTCTGGGCGAAATTCCTGGGGGAGCAATTATTCAGTCACTCACCGAATTGAATTTAAAACACCGAACCGCAAGAACTTGTTTTTTGGGAGCGTTAGCATGGGAGGATTACCAACTAAATTTACCGAATAATCCTCCTAGAATTCTACCGTCCTCTAGCTAAATTTTTGCCTGATAGTCAGCAATAGGACGCTTAGTTTTCCGAAAACTAAGCTTGTAAAGCTTAAGAAACCACTGCAAATGCTTACCTCATCCGAAGTATCCCAGGCGGACTCTTCTTCTTCTTCTTCTTCTTCTTCTTCTTCTTCTACAGAAAAAGAGACAGTAAAAGAAGAAGAAGTTGTAAGTTGGAGCGGTTGCGATTGGTCAGTTTTGTATTACCATGCTTGGTGATTGGCTTACAAAATTTCCCGTACATATTCTCAGCCAATCAGAGGCAAAAGCGTTTTCCCGCGCTTATAGTCGGCTGCATGGATTTTCTACCACACCCTTATCATAATAAAAAGGTTGAAATAGTCACGAAGTGATTACAATAACCATAGTTAATCAAGAGACTCGTTATGAAACCTTAAAACTCTCAAGAGCGAGAACAATGTTGTGGCAATCGATGTTAAATCGACCGTGACCCTGCACAATCTTTTGTTTTCGCTTCGCACGAGTTTGCAAATTAGTTGCGCATAATTTATTCGAAGGATTTGATTGGTCATCTCGAGAAAAAATGTGTTTTGTGCAGGGTAAAGGCCAAAAATGAGGACAAAAACATGAAACAAAGGAACCTGTCGAGTTTCGTAACCATCTCGATGCAATAACTATGCAATAACGCAAATATTCATATTAAAATAGGACGTTCTTGTTGCCGTCGCCGTCGGCGTTGCTTCAGTTCTCTTGCAAGAAGCTTCAGCACGGGACGTTTTACGAGACGTGGACGACAACTGGAGAAGAGAAGATTTCGAATCCCACGACAGTAGTGCCTCCCAGATTTTTAAAGTTTTCATCTATAATGGAGAATAATACTTAGCAGTGTAAATGTGGTTGTGTGAAGACAAGTTAAAAGAGAAAACAGCTCTCCTCCGGTTGCATCCGCGTCTCAAAATCGTCGCGATTTTTTTTCGTTTCCTAAGAAACGAAAAGTATCTATTGTGACTTCAGGGTGAACTATTTACAAGGTAGAGTGGGCGATCAAAACAGAGTTTGCAATTGAAAATCTAAACATCTATGAGATGTAAAGACAAACTTATGAACATGTGAACTTGAAATATCGGAAATCATAATGCTGATAAACAAAAAGCGAGGGAAATGGGTCATAGATATAAGGATATAAGGTCGGAGGGATGGGATACAAGAAGATACCACCATCTTTTTCGATGTATGGTGGGTCCTGTCCGTGTACAATTGTTTTGACTATTTCCCTAAACAATAGACCAAATCGGCTGTCTCAATGTTGTAACCAATTGAAACAAAGATAAAAAGAGCAAGGCTGATATAACGGTGAAGGAATACATTGAAAAAAGCCAATATTTCAAAAGGCACTGCCTTTCTTCATCATTTTTGTTCTAGGTGCTTCAATATCATTCACATGTGAATGCTTTTCTGACGCTAGTGGGGAAAAACCTGATACCAGATTCGTACTCTTGGGTAATGGACTTTTGTTGAAACAGATTACAAAGGTTGTGTCAGTCCCCTAACTGTTACAATTTCGACAACGATTCTAGGAGGCCAAGATTTATCAATTTCCTACCGTCACTCTGATTTTCGTCTGCAGGTGTAGCATTCTCGTCCGCTTTAGCGGCTTTCACTTGTTTTAGTCTCTTTGCAGACTCTGAATCTGACATCCCACTTACATCGGGATCGGATACAGAACTCACCGAGCTGCCGAGATGGATCTCGAGCTTCGGAGGACCTGAAAGGGAAATTGTGCATATATTTTTGGCCGTACTATTCTTGGTTTGCATCCACGTAATGAGAAAGCCATGTTCGTGTACAAAACAATGGAAAGTGGCTCCACAAGTTTTGCTTAATAATAGAGTCAAATTCCCAAAAGGCATTTTACAGCATTGTTCTGTACACCAACATGGCAGCCGTGACGTCAGATGTAAACCATTAATTGGCAACTTTTTTAAGGGCAATCAATTTCTTTTGTGTTCTGTTTCTTCCATACACAATAACACTACCACAAAGGTAGTCTAATACTCGAAACTGGTACGCGATGGCGATTGCATGACATATTACTATCAAAATCTCTAGAGTGGTAAATCTGCCGTTAGAATTTTTAAATGTGGGCTCCAAAAAAACTTATCACGTGATCCGCAAAAGAAGTCGTCACATGACATAAAAAAGTTGTCACGTGGTTCGTGCAAAGCGCGTTGGCGGTCATGGCATTCAACAAGAAACACTTTTTTTGGATCACGTGACATTATTTTTCGGATCACATGACAATTTGTTTAAGATCACGTGTTTAGAATCGAACCGCTTCGGATTCAAATTTCCAACGGCAGTTTTACCACTCTGCTGGTTTGCTGCTGGTTTTGCAGTGTGGTCCCCAGATGTCACAAAGCCTTATACCTTTTACTTCATTGATAAGGGTACAGGACACAGCTCCATTGTATTGAAGACTAGAAAAAATATTTATCTTCCATATCGGCACCTCTGTGCGCCCGGGATCAACGAATACTACATCCATCAAGCATTACCGAGCATTACAATCATTATTATCCATTACTAAGCGTTGACAGAAGGCCGTTACCCCCTGTATCTCTCTAATTTAGCCTTGGCCCATCAGTTTACTGTATGATCTAAATATAGAACACGGGTCCCGCCAAATTATGGCCAATCAGATTATACCTTACGGACACAACGCCTCTGATTGGTCTGTCTGCAAACAAGTTGCCAGCCGGACGAGGGATTGCTTGTGCTTAATGCAAAATCATTCTCATGCAAGGAACACAACACCGCCACGTTTTTTCCCGCATTCATTTCATTAACTCATTTGATAGAGCCATATTTATACGCTTTACTCCCCCATCAAAGCCGTGAAATTCAGAAATAGGATGATTCAAAAGAAGCAAATTTGAATGTCACCTTGATCTTTCTTTTCTACCGCTTTTTCGCCGTTGTTCTTTTCTGGTGGCTTTTGTGTGGATGTCAGCGGTTGCGGACTAGGTGTGAACCCAGAGCTAGGTCTGGTCAGCGGCTCATCGTCCTCACCATCAAGTGGAGGCTCACTAAAAGACAAGTCTTCGTCATCATTCTCTTCGCCATCACTTGAAGTCAAGCTGAAGTCGAGTTTGCTGTCTGTGAATAAGATAAATTCATGAACAGTCAAATCGATAAACTACAGATCAATCGTTATGGAATAATGAGAAAGTCAATCAGTTGCCATTTTATTTGCTCAACAATGGTATTTACGACCACGAGAAGAAGGCGAGCCATTTAAAATAAGGACCTTACTTTATAACCGACAGGCTGAACCGGAAGTGGGCTTCTCGCATTTTACGGCAGCAATTTCGCCCAAACGTCCCACTTCCGGTTACACATTAGATCGTAAGCTAAAAGTATGTCCGAAATTAACGTGGCAAGAGAAAAATAAAAGAACAAAGAGGGATATTTGGGGAGAAGGTCGGGATTTGTCTTTCATGAAAGCTTTTTTTAGACACGGTTCCCCTAAGCTTCCACTACGACATGACGTGAGCTAGACAGCATGGCGACCTGCAATAGTGCATCAAGAGTGCCTTTTGTCTATGAATTTCTCAGAAAACTAAGAATTCAGATATGGATCAGGGCTGGATCGGGCATTTCCATCCGTGTAAGCCCTATTTTCTCTTGCTATGTTTCAGTTCGGTACATGAAAAGTTCGACGTTTGAAACGGGCCCTAGAAAATCATCTATAACTGCGCGCGTTTCTTCGTTTCCATTCCTGTTCACTGTTTTCCGTTCTCAGTTACTGAAACAGTCGCTGTATAAATGATAGCAACAGACTGTCAATGGACTGTCAAAAGTATTCTAGCGATTGCTTAAACGCTCAGCCAGCCAAGTGTTTTCCCGCGCGTAGCCTCGACTACACATGTCTCCATTGCGTCATGATTGGTTCATTTGATGGTTTGCGTCTGTTGTGATTGGCCAAAATGGTTTCATCATGTTGGCTTTTTCGGCGCACATTTGCGGAACTCTCTGAACGGAAGATTCGCTCATTCCTTTGCCAAGATCACATACAGTATACATAGCAAAGTCATTAATTGCATACCTTGCTGTTTTTCTTGAGGAGTAATGCCCGCTTGTGGTTTTTTCAACTAAAACACGAAAGCCACTCACTGTTAATACGATTAAAGAGATATGTCTGAGAGAAAAAAAACTTTTGAAGTCGAAGATACGAATAATGAGGCTCTTTATTCATTTGAACTTTGTTAACTGCATTTAGTTTATTTATTGCAGATGGTTAGGATGAAAATGGATTGAAACGAAAAAAGGAATTTAAAAAATGGTCATATAGTTATTCACTCATGTTCTTTAACCTTGTCCGGCTCGAAGAAATGAATCGAGGCTTGTTTCGGATGATAATTCCGGCAAAAATTCATTCGACATCTTATTTTCAGAGCCGAAATGGTTAAACGCGTCAGGAACCCATGAGTTGGAGCTTGCTTCTCCCATAGATGCCCTGAGTCAACCTTTACGCGTATCTTTCTATTTTTAGAACGCCACGAGTTCTTCGGCTCTGCTCGCACTCTTTTCGGTAATGACGTACTATCCAGATTTTTTTCAAACTTGCCACAATTGATATTCATATACCGGACACGTCAAAAATGCAATAAAAAGATGGGGCCACCGCGCTTGTTTTCGCACCTTATGCACTTTATTCTAAGTGTTTTTTTACCGAATTTCGCGAGAAGCAGTCGAAACTAGATCAACCGGAACAATTTTTGTCATTTAGCAAACGCTACTGAATATTACTGAAAACTTGAACCTGCTTGTTTGACCGGGCTATAATCTTTAAGTAAAGTGATTAAAATATGTTTTCCGTGTACCTATTACGAGTATATAAAACCATTTAAAATGGGGGGTCACCGTGCTCGTTTCTTCGCAACAAGATGATAAGTGGATGGCAAAGGGTCATTTTCTGCGAAAGGACTAGGGCGAGTTCCAAAACAACACCTTCTTAACCAAGAAGAACTATCATGATTGCTTTTAAAGCTCTTGAACAGCAAAAGCGGCCTTTGTTGCCTTTCTTCAGATGGCCGGCGTGAAACCCCGCCATCTCCGAAGTCGCAATGTTATGCGCATTATGATAAGCGCGGTGCAAAACAAGGGAATTACCTTTTACACTAGCAAGTTTTCCTTGAAAGGTTTTTCCTTGACAGGTTTTTCTTGGTAGTGTAAATGGAAAATATGACAAGTTTTCCTTGACAAGTGCACGTCACAAGTAATTTACACTAGCAAATATCGTCCGTGACAGGTGTCCTTGTTCAAAAACTAGCATGCCAGTTTTTGAAAAAGGACACTCGTCAAGGAAAAAAATGTCATATTTTTCGATTTACACTGCCAAGGAAAACTTGTCAAGGAAAACTTGCTAGTGTAAATGAGGCTTTAGAATGGCCAATCAGAATAAAGTTATGGTCGAACAAAGACAAAAATTGCACAAAATAATGTATGTAAATTGTGCAAATTGATGTAAATGCGAGTCTCCTTGCTGAAGGGTTAGTTTTAAAAATAGAAGAAGGATACGCGCAAAGGTTAAAAAAAAAATTCAAGGATATAGTGCATAGGGCGGCTCGTACTCATGGACTCCTATTAAACGATAAAATATTCTTTAAATCCCTAAAAGTACACCGTTAATCTTCGCTTGCTACATATATATAACAATGTTCGAATGTCGAGCTGAATGATGTGATTCAATTGTAAAGTTGACAGAACGTTGAATCCGGTAATGTTGAAAGGTTCGAAGACTTGAGTCTTGGCAGGGATGGAACACCATACAAAAAAAAAAAAAAAAATGAGAACGAATGTAAGTGTCGGATAATCTTGGAACTGGAGACATTTCACTACTAAAGCCACGCATCTAGTCTCACTAACCGGGGTCCGACATTAACTTTTTATATGAGCGCCAACTGGCGACTATATAAAAATTTTCAGTCGCCAGATGGTAAATTGTGGTCGCCGAAAACTTTCGCCTGAAAATGCACGTTTTGAACTTTTTTATGGACTCCAGAAAGCAACGACCACCCGGTCTTGTGTATGTGTCAAGCATTATTTTTCGCTTTCGAACGCGGACATTTTGGAGAGAAAATGTACCCGACCTCGAAAGTAATTAAGAAATCCATCTGCCCCTTTGTTGAAAATTTCAGCCACGGAAACACCAGTCACGTTCTGTCACTAACGAGCCGCCATGTTGTTACCGTGCTACATTCCTCGCACCAGTCCCTCAAATCTCTTTACTGAGTCGCAGTTTTTTCGCCCGCAATACGTATTTTATGAGAAGGAGGTAGTTAAAGGGAACCTCCACTAAAACAGGAATATATCTTTAACATAGTTAACATAATGCTCACAATCAAAATTGTTCAAAAGTTTTCCAATGGAATCGTTTGTATCTGAAATAAATGAATTTCAAAAACGCTTGTTTTGGTTTTCAAATTTCCTGGGCGCCGCCATTTTGAATAATTGTAACGTGTCATGGTTGCCCTATTGTTTTAAAACAAATGCTCTTTGTGCAAATACAAAAGAGCAACCATAAAACGTCACAATTATTCAAGATGGCGGCGCCCAGGAAATTTGAAAACCAAAACAAGCGTTTTTGAAATTTATTTATTTCGGATACAAACGATTCCATTGGAAAACGTTTGAACAATTTTGATTGTAAACATTATGATAACTATTTTGAAGTTGTATTCTTGTTTTAGTGGAGGTTTCCTTTGAGGAGGTAGTTAACGGAAAAACCCCTATCATTTTTATTTCAAAAACATTGGCAGGATAAAAAGGAAGACCCCTTGTTGGCAAACGGCTCTGAACTTAATAGTAGGTCGCCCACTGGGAAGTTGTGAAATTCTGGTCGCCAGTACTCAATTTTCAGTCGCATTGGCGACCAGGAAGGCGCAATTTCGGACCCTGCTAACTGTACTACAACTGTGCTTTGTAAACTAGACAATAACTAAAAAACTGATAGCTATTTATTCGGACAGTCTTTCAACTACGATTTGCGTAATTCTGCTGAATCTCATCTTCAAGCGCCACCGGCCAAACTGCGTTTTGGCTTCCATGAATGAAACATCCGACGCCAAGCCGAGAGTTGACCCGAAACCACGGATGCCGAAATCATAACATACCAATCAGCATCTTTGGTTCCCACGATACATTCCTTTATTTGAACTCGACGCCGTTAGGGGGAATTTGTACGAATCTTCCCACTGAAGAACCTATATCATAATGGTATTCGAGCAGTGATCTACACAAAATTTCATTTCACTTTCCGGAGGCAGAGTCGAACTTCTCGGCTATTTTCGGAAATTTGATTCATGCAAGTAAAAAAGCAGTTTGGCGCTTAGCACTTGAACGTGAGATTCCGCAGAATTATGAAAATCGCAGTACGAACAAACCTTTGTACTCCCACCACTTAAGGCTGCTAAGACGTCTGTATCAGATAAGGCGTCCTAAAAAGAGAATTGCTATGAATGATAAAGTCGCTCCCCCAAAACAAAAACAATAAGCCTTGTTCTAATGACTTAAAAAATACTGATTGACGAACAAAAGAAGATAGCAGGGCATTTATTGTCTTCTTTCTCTAATTAAAAAACCACACACACACACCTCTGAATCTTCGTCGTTGGCTTTCTCCCATGGCATTGACTGAGCTTGTCTTTCCTCTTTCTTGGTTAACATTGGTTCCTTGACAACTTGCCTATCTCCACCGGGGATAGGTAGTTTTCGTCTGGTGGGTGTACTTTGCTGAGAGATGGTGGGACTGTTCGTCGAACTTGTTTCAGCTGGAATTTGCTGTTTGACAGGAGAGGGAGACTGGGACTCTCCTGCGACGCGGACTGGAATACGTGATTGGCTGCTGCTATCAGAAATAGAGAGTTTGCGTTCTAGGAAAAAAAATATGGTTTCAAAAACAACCTTAGAAGATATAACCTTGAACGGCAAGTTTTAACTTTAAAAGTCGAAAATATTCCCGTTTGTAAATAGGCGCCGACAATTTTTTTCGCTATTCTCAACGCAAAATAGCTCGTAAGCCTCACCAAATATACTAACCCCCACCCCTCCACAGAAGAATGCAAAAATGTTAACAAACAAAACATTACTTTTTAGAGTAATTATCTTTCATTCACAATATTTGGTTTTGATTGGTTCAAATTCCTCGCAGAATAAATTATGAGCTCTGAAAGTGCTTTGAAGGGATGATAAAAGTGAAGACGAATACTGAAATAGCCACTCCACTCCAAAAACGTTTGGGAGACGTACAAGAGAACGACATTTTGGACGCTGCGACTTTCAAGGCTTACTTTTCGCTAAGCTGTAGAAATTATTAAATTATTAACATAGGCGAATTACGAACGTTTCGCTTCCCAGCGAGTTCGAGCCCACCAAGTTCGCCCCTCACATTCTGAGTTCGAACCCCCTGTCCTAACCGCATGTCGCCTCTCCCCCCCCCCCCCTTCTTATGTACATTAAACAATAAATGCCAGATCGTTTTCTTGAAGCATAATAAGTAAATAATATCCTCCAACATGACGGTAGCTAAGGAGGCTTTCCATTTGAAAGAACTGACCGACCAGACCAGGCATTTGGAAGGACCAACTCTACAACGCTTTCAAATTAAAACGTTTTGAAGATGATATATACTCCTCAAGAAGAATGCGAAGGATTATCTCGCAATTGTTCCTTCAAATTGTTGCATTTTCTTTGCAAACTGACGGGTATGGCCGGCCAGTCCTGACAAAAGGAAAGCGCCTTAAGTTTGCCTTTAAATTCACATCGACTATAATTAAAAAACTGGCTACGCAGTACGCATTTATATCCGGATAAAAGTACTCCAAGCTGAATTAATCACCTCGTTTACTCTTTATTTCAACTCTGACTTTAAGTCACGGTGTTGCTTTTCAGTTCTGAAGTGCGAAAATCGTCGACATATTGGTGTCGCTTGATTTGTTGAAATGATCACAACGACTGAGGGTCGAACTCGAAATATGTCGGGCGAACGTGCAAGGGTCGAACTCTCTGGGGGTGAAACGCTCTGTTACCACACAGTCTACAAAAGGATAACCGTCTTGAAATCGGTGCTTAGACCTAAATACTCCATATCTGTGTCAAAAGACCAAACCGTCGCTACTCTCTGATATGATTAAATGTTAATTTTTTATGTTCTGTACCGGATATACGCAGGATTTCCTTTCGTTTACTCAGGCCCTTGTAAAGGGTTGGGAATACACTTTGTGTAAAACGAAAGGAAATGTCGCGTTAGGTTTCGGTGGATATTTGGGAGCTTACAGCTCTGTATTATTTAATGTTTGGCATTTTTAGCTTGTACGTTTTGTTTTCCCATTTCAGACTACGTGATATTACTCTAGAGAATACTTTCTTTCAAATCTTGTCTTCTGTACGTGCATATATACGCATAACGTATGAAAAAAACAAAAGAAAAATTCCCATGGTCTGAAATAGGAAAACAAAACGTACAAGCTAAAACAGGTCTATTATGTCATCCAAGGCGACCGAGAGAAAGACTGTGGGGGAGGGGGAAGTCCAAACAGCATTTTGTTTAATTAAAACGAGTTTCAATCGAGTGTCGTAAAACCAAAACCAAAGTAAATACTTTGGCCAATCAAAAAGCACGGAGACAATCCAGTAAACCAATCAAAACTCGAAGCAATTACACGTAGCCGACACAAAGCGCGAGAAAATGTGCACGCGTGAGACATGATTGGTTTTGGTTTCACTTCTGATTGGTTGAAAAAATGGCGCGAGAACTTTGAACCAATCACTGAGTGATGTAATGCAAAACCAAAGTAATTAGCTAATTACTTTCGACACTCAATTGAAAACCGCTCTAAAGATAATTAGTTTACAAACCTTGAATGGGCTCTGTCTTTGCAGCAACTGTTTTGACTGGAATGCGACTTGAAGCTAGTTAAAAAACAAACAAGGGGGAGTAAGGATGGTCCCGTGGTAACGCTCGTGCCTCCCACCTCTGCGGACCCGGGATCGCATTCTTGTTTCTTATGTGGGCTGAATTTCAGGCGATATCTGTCTTACTAATCCGAGGGTATTGTTGGTTTTTTTTTTAACGAAAACAAAAGAAAACATTTGCACAACAGTACAGTTCAATTCCCGGAGGATTGGCTCGGGATACAAACATGGCCGCCTTTTTTTTGTTTAGGGACACAAACATGGCGGCCGTGACGTCACGTGAAAACCGAGAATATCCCCGGGCACTCCGGTTTTCCACCCTCCGCAAAATCGACTCCCAGTCTGTTTTATCTGGCTGAGGTGCTGTGCTCCGAGGTCATACTTGGATTGTGTTCAGGGCCGAGTGCATAGCCGGCTGCACAGCTCCTTCAGTCCGACCTCGTTGAGCTGCGCCCTTAGCAATTCAGTCTCCGACTGCGAGAAAGGGTGATTAGCAGGTCAGATATTATTATTATTATTATTATTATTATTGATATTCTGATATCCGGAAGTGTATAAAACACCAACGTTTTGACCAGTAACGGCAAGATTACCTACGATAGCAAAATTATGATTTCTACTGTTTTTGATGACAGATTCGCAATTCATTTTACCTTAATTTAAACAGACACGAGCAAATCGAGAGCACAACACCGATGAACGGTCTGATGAAGTGCTGATTCTCTTCGTGCTCCTAACCAAAGAACATGCTATTCGGTCCTAATTTCGGAAATAATCGGTAAAATAATGGCAACCCACGCTTTTCACGATTATTCCTAACCTTTCATGAAAACACCAAACAGGTAACCTTAAATTAAGAGAGCAAGACTTACATTTGGCACTTTGCGTTGAAACATCTGAACCGGCTCGAGTGACTGGCTTGGATGACTTATTAAGAGCTGCGAGTAGACTCGGTTTTGCACCTGTTCGCTAAAAACAAAAAGGGGAAGCCAGCTACACTTTAAGGATTATATAAATTTAAGTAAATTCAAGTAAATTGTTGTAAAAAAAATATTTATTGTATAAACAGAAAAAAGCCATCAGTTGCTTTCAGCTCTAACTAAATATTCACCGTTTCAGTATTGTGAGAGAAGATATTAAAATGAACATTTCATTTTTTTTTTAACTTGTTGTCGAAGCTAAAAGACACAGTGTTTCTCAGGCAATGGAGACCCAAAAATTTATGAATAAAATGCAATTATAGTTTCTTCCCAAAGCAAAACAAACCTTGGCCTTAGATCCAAACATGTTCTCGTCTTCATCACCCGAGGATTCCCATGAATCACCACCGCCTTCTGAATGACTAATAATTTCAAAGCAATAGTTTAGTTTTCCTAGATTAACTATGATTGATAGGACGAGGTGAAAGGTCTAATCAAACCAGGCGTGTCAGTCGATGACAGTATGGGACATTCCTCTGCACAAATTCGCTCGAACGCGAGGCCAACGGCCAAAGCATCTTCTATTCCATTTACCCACAAAGGAATATGCATATTTATTATGTAAACACCAATGAAATACCAAGTGAGCTTTCGCGCAAAAACATGATATCTTCACACGTGAAGATAACATGTCATTTTTACACGTGAAAAAATCACTGTTTCTATGGTTACAAATGAAAAGGGCTCCTAGTTGCTTTTACGTCGTGTAGAAGACGCACATGACGTAACAAAAGCATTAGGGGTCTTAAGGGATTTAGAATTCTGATTAGGTATTGTTTCACGATTTTTTGTTCTATTGTTCTACGTCATGTGTGTCTTCTACACGAAGTAAAAGCCCTCCTTTCGATGCCTTTCTCTTCTCGTGATGGAAAATATTTCACTCGTGCGCTGCGCTCACTCGTGAAATATTTTTCAACACTTGAAGAGAAATTTCGTATCTCCGCGCGGCCATGTAATATTCTCTATATCTTATTCGATGCTTTGGTTTGTAGTATCGCTGGGTATTTTTTTTGATACGAGTTGTGCTGTATTTTGACGAGCATAGCAAGAATTAATTAGCTGAAAGAAAAGCGACCTCTGGAGGTAATCCACATTTTCCAAACGGATTTTTCGGAAAACGACTAGTCCATTTGATATTTAACCGAAATTTCCGGGATCCTTGGTCGAATGGTGTTAGTAGCAGGAGTTAAGGGGAGCCTCTATCTCCCATACTTGACCCCAGGGTCAACCCTTTTCCGGGTAGATTTATTTATAGAACGCCTCCCTTGGGAGATTCAGCTATAGCACGCCCACTGTTGCAAAAGCCAATCAAAACAGAGCTATCGCAGCGTCAAGGGGAACATAATACTTTTTGCGGGAAAAAAAATCTGTACCTAAAAGATAAATTTACTCGAGAAAGGCTGACAAAAGCGGGCGGTTTGACTGACTCATAAGAGGCTGCTGGCAGTCTACCATATCCCACTTTCGGTATACTAAAATTCAGTCCAAAACAAAAGTCATCATCTCAGGCTCTCGGGAATAAATATAAGGATTTGTAGGAGTTTATTCCCAAGAGCCTCGAGATGATACCTTTTGTTTAGGATTGATTTTAACATATCGAAGTGGGCTATTAATAAAACATAATGTACGTTTTTTAAGGGGGGTGGGGAGTGGAAGGTGCTTTCCACAAAAAAACCATACAAGTTGTTTACTACTTGGACTACGCTAATTGCTTCACTGAGCAGCACTCACGAAATGAATTGAACGTGGTCTTTGTGAATTTCTAAAAAAAGCGAACTAAAAAGTTATTGAAAAGAACGCTACTTTCATAAGTTAACATTTTCATTAAAAAAAACATTTACCATTTGAGGATCTCGGAATGCAAAGTTTAACCCGGCCAGCAACGAAATACTAAGTGAAGTTTCCTAAAAACAATCCTTTAAACCCCACTACACGATATCAACAATAGATATCGTGGTGCGTCAAACAACAGTGTTAAAAATAGCCGGCCTTCAAAATAACTGCATGAAAAGATGCTGTCATGCTTCTTGGAATTTCCAACGGTGTACTAATCGCAACAAAACACTTTAAAACTTTTTCGTTGTCTCAGCTTATTAAAGCTAATGCTTTCACCTGCTTTAAGTCCGTTACTTAACAAATGCTCCAGTTTTCAGTAACCAGACGTATAAAGCCACATCAAACTGCGTAAAGCTTATTTTCTTGAGGATTAATCGACCATTTAAACGATCTATAGCTAAACATAAATTTGGTGATATACACTTAGTGTAAGAGTCAACACTTACCCAAAAATTATTGAAGCTACTGAAGTTTGTTGGGGTATTTTGTTTATATAAAAATATAAAAACCACTCCAATTTTTCCAATGTTGTGAAAACTATCATGGAGGAAACAGCTAACTTGTTGAATTATTATCAATTATTAATGACGTTTCTTGAGCTAAGGTGGCATAAATTAAACTTTCTGGATTAAAAAGCATCTTACATGTAACTTCCACAGACACTGTCAATTTTTTTATGTTTGGGTTCAATGAATGGACAAAAAGTATAGATCTTATGCTGATTCCAAATTCACAAATTAATTTTTTAACTCAGGATATCACAACTACCCTGAAGTCTTTGAATTCAAGTTTTAATAATAAAATTAAATATGAATAAGTTATCGCTGTTCGCCTCATGACTGCTACATGTAAATGACCTTTTTTTAGAATTGAAGGTATCTGTCACATCTTGGGACATTTACAAATTTTGAGAGATTGCAGTGGCAGGACTTCTAGATACAAAATTAATATTTTTTCCATGTTACAGTACATATGAGTTTCTGTCAAAAAAGGGTCTTGAACAGTAACTTTGTAAGTTCCATTATTTTAAGCCAGAGCAGCATGAAATTAGCTTGTCTATTAAGTAAAACTTAGTTACATGTACTTACCGGCTGACAGAATGATCTTCTTTTTCTGACACACTGTTATACCCTATCAGTTGCACGAAAATATTATGATCATGCTTTAGTATTATTCTCATAACAGTGATGATAAGAATTAAAATTGTGCCGGGGAGTTGCGTGTAAATCTTACGTTTTGTTGAACTTCATGAAATTTGGAGAAACTCCACAGATTCAGTTTGAAAAATGCACCAGTACATCATTGGGGTTTGATTTGCTAAAAATCGGTGATTTGACCGCTCCTAAGAATACACACACATACATAGCTTTGGGATGATCCGAAAAAGGATCACTGATCCAAGATGAGCGCTCCTAAGAATATGCACACTTTAATAGGGTGCGTTCCTTTGGGATGATCCAAACGGGGTCACTGATCCAAGATCACTTGGATCACCGTGCATCGAAGGAACCAAAGAATCCTTTCCCAGAATGGATTCACCGGTTCCTTTGATACACCGTGATCCAAGTGATCTTGGATCAATGATCCTATCGGATCATCCCAAAGGAACGCACCCTTACACTCCATTGTTTTCATTTCATTACAAAGTTATAGACTGAAACAACAGAAAACGTTCAAAAAAGAAAGAAAAAATTGTAGTAGAGGTATTGTACACAGTTGACTCGCCTAGATTAGATTTACTATTTGTGGGCCAACTGTAAAAAAGTTAAGAATTGTAATGTTATATTGTGACAATAAAGTTCAAGTTCAATAAAGTTCAAGTGAGATCACAACACACTGCACGCTTTAGTGTTTAAGTTTATCCAGTCTACAACAACAAAAACACACAGAATTACATGTACTGTATTCCTTCAGTCCACAAAATTGCAAAGCATTGTTTTGCAAATCTTAGAGTTATTTTTAATTTCTGTTTTAGTGGAACAATAAAATCTTTTCCCTCTGGTTTTACACAATATTTGCAAACATATTATTATTATTATTATTATTATTATTATTATTATTATTTATTATGGGTGCCACTTTAAATATAATTGTAATAATCATACTAATTAATGATTATAGTTACATGTATGTCAACACTATGGAATGAAAATGTTCTCATACACCACGAAAAAACTAATAGAAATCTTAATTTCAAAATGTAATTTTGTTAGTCTTACATCTTTACAATTATTTCAGTTTTAACCATAATTAGAGAGTGGAGATTAGGGGTGAAAGCCAGCACCCCCCCCCCCCCCACCCCCCGTTCCCATCATCGTGCCCAACATTTATTATACCCCATAAGTTTCAGGATAATGAAAATTATCATATCATTATGGTTCATCTATTTTTCCAGTATGCTTACCTTCCTCATCAGCCACAGGACCTCCAAATGAGAAATCCATTTCATTAGTTGCTGTTGCAGATTGACCTGCAAACCCAGACAAATCTTTTCTCTTGCTTGGTGTTGACTGGTTTGATTTTATACTTCTGGCTTCGTTTCTTGCCTGCTCTTGTTGGTCTTCATATTCTTCGATGATGTTTGCAACACTACAAAAATGATAGGTAATGGTTGAATAATGACAACAGCTGTTTTTAACTGCACACCAGTGACAAATTGCTGGGGGGAGGGGGGAATGGGTGGGCAGTTTCTAAGAGGGGTCCCTATGGTGGATACATGTAGCTGTACTGTCCAGAGGAAGAAGCAAAACTAAAATATGCCATTCCATGTTCTCGATATTAGCTCAGTTACAGTTTACTCTCAAAGTACTGCTTTTTTTTTTACGTCACATACTGCAATCACCAGTATATAAGCTGCTCTCGGTTTCAGCCGCACCCTGAGTTTTAGAAGCTCAAGAGTTGGAAAAAAAACATTTTGATGAAAATAATTATTCAGTCAAGTCCACATCACCTTGAATTGATCATTCAATTTGCAATCTCAAATTGAGGCTCAAATACACATTTTAACCCTTTAATTTTTTTTGACACCCAAACCAACCTACAGTATACTGGCCAGACTCTGTCTAATGCCGGACGATTTTACTCATCAATGGGGAACCCCTGAGAGTCAATGGGTTAATCCTTGAAATTGTGCCTGATTAGTACATCCCTGTATGCTTGGCTGTACCTGTGGTGCCCATGAATGACAGCATGATCCGAAGCCTTCCATCCCTGAGAATCTTTTTGCTCCGTGTTGGCATTGTGCTGCAAAAACAGCCGCACAATAGCAATGTGTCCCTCACTGGCTGCTGTCATTAATGACGACCTACAAACATTTAATCAAGAACAAATTGTTGGATTTATAAATTATACAAAATGCCGAAGGCTTCATAGTCATTCAATGGGACAAGATTTAATATGCAATTTTTCAACAACAAAATTAATTAATTAATGTGTCTCAACATTTCAAAGTTTTACAGGGGAGGGTCTAAAACACAGGTCACAGGTTTGCGTACTCACTGTGATACAGATAAATAAAGAACACAAAAGCACCTCCTAGCCCTACTCCCTCTACATACAAAAATGTTGTTTCAAGTCCATCTTTCACCACATTTACCAACTGAACACCTGGAACAGGAACAAGGACTTCTAGTCTTGACTTGTGGAATGTGACCTGAGTGTGTTTTAGACCTGCCTGTTTTAGAGTCTTTAAGGGGCATTTGTGAGAAATCAATAACAGGTATGAATTTCATTCTGGTATTAGAGAGGTGCAAATTAACGTAATTCAGTCAGTATACCTTTCATTCTGGTACATGTTTATCCCAGGTTCAGGTCCAGAAAAAAGTCAAAATCTCTAACTTGCCCATAAGGCAGGCAAAGCTCTACATGATTGTATGACCCACTTTAATAGCCAAAGGGTTCCTTCACTTTTCTTGCATTGGTTCTTTGATTTAATTTTATTAAAAAATAATTAAAACAGGAAAAAAATTAGATAAGTTTAAGCCTGTGATCAGGCTCTTCAGTTTACAATCCTCTCGCGCCTTTGCCACACGCATGACAATTGCAAAAGAGCATGCTTGCAGGCTAGATAGTAACGTTTCATCTCTAGTGTCTCTAGACATCAGACTTTTGAATTCTTCAGTACTTGGCATACCTGGGATTAATTATTGTACAGGAATGAAAGTCTCACTATTATCATTTAAAAAACCCTCTTTTCAAACCATGAGAGTCAAATAGTTTATTGTACCTTCCATAAGCATCAACTGCATCAATCTTTGCTCTTTCGTTAATCAAGAAATTTACAAACTCCAAGTTTCCAAGAGATGAAGCTACATGTAACGGTGCAAAGCCTTCCTGTAAAGGAAATGGTTCAGTTGAGTAGCAATTTGAAAATTTAAACGTGTCTGGAATTACAAAAAACAGTGTATAATACATGAACGCACACTTGTAATGCATGTTCAAGATACTGTACACAAGTCAGATAGGGATTATCTACTGGTTTAAATAAGCACTGACAGCTGACGAAAACGGCAGGTACAAAACACAGTTCACAGGTCACAGGTTAGCTTTTATGAATGTTTAGGATATACTTTCTGTATTGGTAAAACATGACCTGTGCTTTGTACCAGCCGCTGACGAAATGCATCAGAGAAGTTGCGGGGTTTCTTTTCAAACCTAAGATTAAAGTTCATATTGAAGACAATAGTCTGTCTGTTATATATTCTCAAACCTGAGCCAGCAACCTCAGATTTTACTGAAAAGCCCCAGGTGGTACATGAAAGAACTGTAAAATGCAGTTTCTTTTTTTTTTTTTTAATTGAGAAATTGGGTTGATGGAGTGATAGTCAAGAACACATACCTTCCACCAATGTGAACTACTTTAATTATTTTGTAAGTTGTGCATTTCCTTAATCTGAGTTTTTTTTTTCCTTTGATTATGTTTTTGTTTATTGTTTATTTGTTTTTTGTTTGGGGGGGGGGGAGTTGTGGAGTGGGGAGGTGTATGCAGAGCATACATATGTGCTCAGCTTAATTATCTGTGATTTATTCTTGAAATCAATGTAAAGTGTAAAATACCCATTGATAATATTTTGAATATGCCTTGTTGAAGGCATGGTGAATTGAAATGTAACATAATAATCATTGTTACTGTAGTATTTTAAATTATAATTAATGATAATTATCTTGCCTTGTCTTGAGCATCAATGTTTGCTTCTCTCTCCAACAAAAGCCCGGCAGTATCAACATCTCCATTAGCTGCTGCCAAGTGAAGCGATGTGCTGTTGTTGACGTCCACTACATCAGCCTCGGCTCCATTATCAAGCAACAGTTTAGTGCAGGCAAGAAATTGACATTCAACTACCTGCAAACATTGCATTATAATTGCACCTTTCAATAACTTGCGCACTCCAAGAATCAAATTTCATCACCAATCAGTCCATTGGAATGAGCTAACATGTCAAATTCAGCATCGTCGGTGGCTCACTTTGAAACAGTCTTTGTTGGTTTCTCTTTTTACATCTATTAGAAACAGTTGACTATTTTCAATCTCCTTGAAAAAAGTAACCCTAGAGTCTGTGAAGTTATATAAAAAGTCTTCCACCCTTTCACAGTGGTCGCCATAACTACCGGTAATGTCAGGGTTCTTCTTATCAGGCGGTAACCGGTAATAAAATTTACCGCTTGTAAGAGCACTTATTACCGCCTGCAAACGCTCAGAAGTCGCTTATCCTTTGCAGAACATCCAACATTAACCAATTGCTTTACTGGTTTGAAAAGGTGCCATACCTGTTGCGCTGAAAACTAGGAAGAACCCTGAATGTATATAGATTTCTAAAGCCAAGCCTAAAAGCAGAGCTCCCAGGTTGTTTATTCTTGCAGTAAGTTAACCTGACATGAGCCTGTGATCCAAGCAAAACCCAGTACCTGGTCAGCAGTCAACTTAAAAAAAAAAAAAAAAGCTGACCTTGAAGAGCTCCATTGGCATACATGGAAGGTTCTGTAATTTTTTGCCACAAAACACATACCTTAATGAGCATATATTCCAAGCAATTGTATGGCAAAATTTAAAATTTCGCTGGTCAAATTCTAGCACAGGTAGGATCCTCAAATTTTATCAGTAAAATCCTTTGGTTAGCAGCTAAAGTTTACCATTCACAAATTTGTCTACAGTCAAGGTTTTCTCAAGTTTCACGCAGATTCCCATAGAAACACTGTTTAATATTCGGACAAGTTTGCCTACCCTTCAAGATGACTTCCAAAACTGTGATGAGGCCTATTACAGTATACAACTTTGCATTTCTGGACATAAGTGATGTTTCAAGGTCTCAAAATTACAATAGTGGCTTAAAATTTGAACTAATTTATTATTACACAACCATCTTCCTATCAGCCCTTGTCTTCAATCCCTTGTAGCTGTATTTTCCCTTCAACTTTAGGTTTATTCAATAAATGAATACTGACAGCATAATTTTGAAGCTACACCTGTAATGCAGTACCTTCATTAATGGTGTGCGACCATTGTTGTCACAAAGATTTGTCTTTGGCATTGTTTTTCAGGAGAAATTTCACACAATATCTTCTTTTTTCCCTGGGCACAAGCCAAGTGAAGGGCAGTTCTGAGGAATGTGAATACAATGGAATATTATATATTTCTCCATGAGAAGTCAAAACACTCTGAATTGAGCCACAAGCTGTAAGATTTTCTATCATTTAATCACTCAAGTGCAAAGGAGGGGATGATCTTCAGAAAATAAATAATCCTAGAAAATGAACGCAAGAGTTACATATCTCAATGTAATTTGATCGTCTGATCGTCTACTTCAACATTCACTTACAAACCAGATCTCGTAATGCACTAATCACCATCCTCAAAACCACTACCAATCACAACACAGGTCTACCAGAGCATCTCTACATTCATTTGAATTTCCAAACACCACTTGACTCTGAAGATGACTTTCGCTAAGGTTGTCGAAACGTCAGTCACTAGTACCAACAGTCCTTCTCAAGATTACTTTTACCCAGATGGTCAAATTCCATTGAGGTACATAATCCTTCTGGGATGAACTTGGACAAACAATAATCATTATCATGTTACATAGTAAACCTTCCAGTTCAGGTGAGAGTGACATTATTGATTTTACTCTTTCTAACTCCAGACACATTCGTCAATGGGATGGAGTTCAGGTATGAATGGGTGAAATTGGAGGCATACAATGTAAGATGCATAACTTAGACAACCTGATTAATTTTACATTCAAACTAGTTAACTTAGTCTCGTTTCTTTGTCCAATTTGTACAACAATGCTTTTTGTGTACTTAGCACCCAGTATATTTTAGTTCTGTGTGTGTATAACTTGATGTATACAATGAGCACTCAAGACCGTTTTCAAGTTTGCATTGTTAAGCAACGATACAGAAAAAATTGATAAAAGGATTACCGACAAATTAGCTATTAGTAAAGACATTTCTCTGAACGTAGCTTGGATTGAGAGCGAGAAAAAGAAATAAGAGCTTAAATACAGCTAAATTGCATCATTAGCTTCGCATAGGATAATAATAATTAAGTTATCAGGTTTATGTTAATGACCATTTTGACATATAGACTGACTTAAAAAACGACAATGTACTTCAACTCGTAAAACGTTTTTGATCGAGGATTTGCACCGTTCGTTAGCATGCTACAATAATTTAAACAATTGGTGACGATATCGATGAAATATTTCAAGCTTCTAATTCATAAAAAAAAGAATAACAAATAAGCTTAAATTGGTTCAAAAAGTCAAACACAAACAGTCAAATGAGAGCAATTTGAATGCTGATAACATATAATAACAATCGATTTCAGAAGGTTCAGGAGCTTTTAAACCTAAGAAATCAAATGAAAATTCTCGTATTATAGAACTTGTCCGAGATCTACACAAAAGTAACTACGAAAACACGAACGACATTTGCGAGTTGCAAAGGACGCCAACGGAGTTGCTACAGAAACCAACGAACAGGGCTGTTAATTGATATCGTGCAAGATTTCGATTCATCGCCAATTATATGTAAGACTTGTTGCCTTATAAGCTACCTGTTTTCTCTGTCGAGCTGGTTGATGTCTCCTTTCTTAACAATCTGTTTGACTTTGGCCAAATCCCCGGTCCACACTGCCTTATGAAGCTTTGGCAAATCTTTATCCTTGGCGATGGAATAACCGGACGAGATACTTCCTGCCTCACTGACGTCTTCCGTGGATAAGGCATTCTTTGTGCTTGAACCCTTCTTCCTAAATAGCTTTTTGAAGCCAGACATGGTGGTTTTGCCTTGTTATTTCATAATCGGTGATTTTCTGGCGCTTCTTTTACAGAAGCATTTCCTTGCAGTGACTTTTTTGCGGTTACTTGATGTTAACTCGATACCAGACCACCCTCGACACTGTGGAATGGATTTCCCATGGGGACAGGTTGCGGGTTTGTGGGATACGGGATGTGGGATGCGGGAAAGAGCTACATGTAGTACATCACTGTGGCTATTCTCGCAGGCGTCCGAAAACTCGATTTTCTCAGGATGTTTGGATGATTTTCTGCATGCCTTCTTCTACGCATCGTGTAGAGCTACAAATCAAAGTAATTTATTCGCCGAATTACTTGGCATGGTTCACCGCGCACAGTGAAGATATTGTTTTTATCATTCATATGTGAGGATATAGGTGTCGTCATGATAACTAACACGATTAGACAATAAAAAGCGAGCTTCCCCTTCATTGCACGATCTTTTGTGTAAGATATCCTGTATTTGTAAGAGTACCACATTTTTCCTACATTTAGACGAGGGGTGATTTTTTCGGTTGTTCACGGCAAGACTGTTGGTGATTTTTTTCTTTACGATTGTCTATGCTTGAAGTAAAGTTGTGTTGAGGCTGTCAGCCGTGAAACTTCATAACAATTTCAAACTAACCGTAAAAATGCGGACAAAAATTACCGTTAGCGCCAAAAGATCGAAATGATATGAAAGGATAGATGTCTCAACTTTACCTGGAAAAAATCAAGGTCGTACAGCACTCATTGATCCTAGCAACCATCCACTTTTAGTCTATATGTACGAAGGATTCAAAATTGGGGAAAAAACATGAGGTGTATCTTTAATCATAACTAGCCGCGAAATTAGCCCTCCTTTGCACCCTGTTGCCAAAACCGAAATCCCAAACTGAAATGCCTGCAAAGGGCTTTCACATTTCAAAAGGTGTATTCACTGTACTTGGTCTAAAGATTTTCCATTGCGACCAAAGGTAATTCATTTTGCTAACCAGTTGTATTATTTTCCGAAATCGCTTTCTTAACTGCTGGAGCTTTTCGCTGTCTTGGCAAGGATTTATTTCTACCCATCAAAATTACCCTGGATTCGAAATCCAATTTAGCAGAAACAGTTTTTCTAAATAAAAGTGACGGTAGGCTTCAGGAAAACTCTATATAATATAAATGTCTAAGTATTTCAGTGTAATTGTTTATTCGTATTCACCATTTTTTGATGAATTCACAACTAAGCTTTTTCGAATTAAATCATTTGCGCGGGTGACCAGCTCTGCAACGGGGAAGGAAGCTTGAAAATTATTTTCAAGTTGATCTGCTTTGATCTGAATAAGGTTATGAATTTTCATGTGTAAAAATTTCTGGTAAATAAAGAACAAACAATTTTGCTTGTTATCATGCGTGGTGAACTGACCAATAGAATTTCTTCCCAAATTCACTCAGTCTGTTAATGGTTTCATATAGGTTGGCACAAAGGGTGGCTAAAATACATCATAAGTAACACTTTTAATAAAATGACTGTCCCATTGGCTGGCACATTTTAACACATCTTTGTTCTTTTGTACTTAGGATCTACACTTTTGGAGAATAACATTTAATTTACAGCTGTAAGCAAAGGTTATGCAAATCATGCAAGTTTAGGTTGCTACAGAATTTCAGCGATGAACGTTCATTTATACTGGTAAAAAATATTATATATAGAACAAATAATTTTTACGATTTGAGAGGCGAACTATCTTCATATTCTTTTCCATTGAAATATCATTGCAGTGTTTATTGAATGTGAAAAACTTGACTATTTCTCACATAAGTTCATTTTCGTAATTTCATCGACAGACTTCATTTGCGGATTCCGCAGTCACATTTGTGCTTTCCTGTCAAAGTTTGTTGAAGACCTGTCAGTGGAGAACGATCTCAGATACTCCAGAAAACGTTTTTCTGAGTCAACCAATCCTTTTCTGTGTTTTCTTTCACAACGATGAAAGTAAAAAATCACATTCTATCCCATATTTTTGCTGTTTCATTTATCTTTGTGATTTCAAGAAGACAACAAAAATATCCATGCTGTTCTCTAACACCATGCAAGACAAAGCTTTGGCGAATTTAGCTTTGTTTACGAAAGGCAGATTATAAGACTCGTTGAGTTTGTCCCCAATGTTTTTCAGTTCATTAGCCACAGATGCGATTACTTCCGTGTTTGGTTTCTTCGACGAATTTGGTGCAACGTGAAACTCAAGCTCGTCTTTGCTCTGGAAGGTGCTTGGATTCATGTCCACGAGCCTTGTAATGTTTCCTCTTTGATCAACGCTCGAATAAAGTTCTGTAACGAAAAAAGTTCAAATTTAAGACGAGAAGGGGATTTTTGAAAAGTGTTACAAATTGGGTTGGATTGACATTTTTCTAAATGCCTTTGAATTTAAATGAAAAAATAAACAAAATTTGTCCTCCAAATCGTAATGGAGCAACTTCCAAGTCTTCTGGCCCAAATTTGTCAGAAGGTGACGACATTCAGTTTTTAACTTCATAATATTAATTATAATGAATAATTTCCCAAAACCAGGAAGGGAAATCATTTTTTATTTGCCGAGCTTTGGCCTATTTGTGGATTCCGATTTGGCTTAGAAGTAAACACAAATCGAGCTGAGAAGAGTATGGCCTTGAAATGTTGAAAATGAAACGATTAAATTTGAAGCTCGAATCACATGTTCTGGGTCTACTGCATAGGAAAAAAAAATTGGAAAGTCTAAGTTTTAATAAGTGAGTTATTAGCTGTATTAGAATTAACTTACCGAAAAATTTCGATGGCCAAATTAAGCGTAGATCAAGACCTTGGTTGAAAGGCGGATTTGATGTTAGCAGATCAGTGCTTCCCTAGCTTTCCTTGCTGGAGCTTGAATGTGGATGCAGAGAAGCTTGCCACAAATTTATAGATCACTGCAGCTCAGGAAAACACGATACACGAACATAACGTCACGAAAAAAAGACATAACGCTAAGACGCACTTTGGTAGCTGTTGGCAACAATGACTCACGAAAGGGTGACACGGGATCTTTTTTGGAAAGATAGTTTAATTCTTTTTGTAATATTACAAGTATTTAGAAATATTTAACAACTTTTTTGTGGTAAGCATTTGTTAAAAAGTTAGTTTGGGAAAATTCAGGACAGTTTTTAAGGTGTCGTGCTGAGCCTTTTGAACTTACGATGCGGCACTGCTTGAAATTTGGACGAGGGCGTGATTTTCTTGTTCTGACACGAAAAATTACCATTATAATGTATTAGTCACGATATACTCCAGTAGTAATGCCCATTAAAGTAATTCCAGATTGTTAAGGCCTATAGCCAGTTGTTGCGAAAGTTAAATGGTTTATATTAAAATTCTTTATCAGAAATTCAGTTAACGAATTCGAAGAATACTTTTCCCAAAAAAAACTCGTTTCCGAACTTGTTGAGCTGGTGTCTTCACTCCGAAGAACAATATTAATTTCATTTTGTCTTATGGGTTTCAGTTTGAACGCACATATCTTTCATATTAATTATCACCGAGTAAATTATAAACTCAAATTTTGACTGTAGGCCCCGGATGTGTACTCGCGCTCGCTTTTTCCCGCCATTTTCCTCCCTTTGGAATTCATTTGGCTTACTCGTTCGTCGTACGTTCACGAGAAAGCAACTTTTTTAATCCTTTTTTTTTTACATTATTGTCGCAAACGGGTGATATCATCTATACCGCGTTTCAATATTTTGGCAACGAGTGCCAGACCTTATACATATTCATAGCAAAAAACCGAAAAGATTTTTTAAGTCTGTAATCGCTTTTTGCAAAGAAGACATAAATTTCAAACAAAGATAAGGAACTTTCAGAAAGATAAGCCAATGAAATTTAGTGATTGGCCAAGTATTTCAATTGTGGGTCTTAATTTATGTTTTTAAATGACGTGGGTTTCTCTGAATCGAAACAACTTAGTCTGGTCGAATAATATTTTGTTTCTAGATAAACCGCAAGGAAGTTTAAATTTAAAAAGCCTAATTCTAGTAGCACACAAAATCACAAAAATGTCACCCGAAATTGATGTGAAAGTGGGATATGCTGATATTTTTTATGTTAAACTAGACAATATTTGTAACCATAGCAACATATGGTCTGCTTCTAATAACATAAGGTTGTCACGTTTTCCAGACTCTTGGGGCACAATTTGGCAGAGAGATCCATCAAAGTTATAAAATGCTTATGAAAAACATACAATGTAAAAAACAATCGCTAAATATCGTACAAACTTCGCTTAGGAAATATGTCGCCGCTCTTCCTATTTTTTTCATGAACAATACGGCGTCAAAAGAAGAATCACTTAATATTTCTGCGTATTATTATCATTGTTGAAGAGGCGATTAGAAATGGAAAATATTGAAAAACACGTTTAAAGTATTAACGAAAAGAAAACATTACTTTTCTTGTTCGTATACAGGCGATCGAAAACATGAAATATTAGAATGGCACAGAGTGCGATAGTTTAGTTTCTTATCACCGCAGGTTAAGTATCAGAATCAGACTGTTATTGTGCCAAAATCGGCTTCACATAAAATCAAAATCGGAAAATTAAAGATCTGCTTAAAGGAAATCGGGATAGATAAGAGCATAATTGCTTT
>NC_090889.1:16056736-16061736 GCF_036669925.1 Montipora capricornis
ATGAATAATAAATATTTAACAATTATTGGACAAGGTTGAACAAAATATCGTGATTTGTCAGTGGCGAGCAGATCAATTATTTGCCGAAGCCGAAGGCTGGGGCAAATAATTGATCTGCGAGATGCAACATTTTGGATGTTGCGTCATGTTGTTCTCGTTTGGCCACGTTCACGCAACAATGTTGCGCTAGGGCATGCGCGCTAGGTCCCCTTCTTGCGCGCCAGGGGCCTGGGGCACATGAACATTGACATGTTGCGTTGAAAATGATGAAAATGTTGCGTGCGTTTGGCCACCCCGTTCAACACGTGTCGCAACATTATACAACAATGTTGCAGGATGTTGTGTTGTGAGCGTTTGGCCAGGCCTTCACACATTCGATCACCGAGTTTATTTTTTGTTTTTGTTTCCGGGAAGCTGTAAGCGCGCGCTGCCTTGCAGACTCGAGTAATGGCACCAATCAATTGGTTTCCTTCTCAGCATGATTATATTTGTAGACTTCAAATTGTACTTACAGTCAAACGTTCAATAACACTAGGCATCAACAAAGCTGAAGAATTTCACAGTTTTCAAAGCGTATCCCGACAAGTGAACCTTTGGTGTAAAGATCGCCATTCTTTTTTCTGGCTTCAGCATAAATTCTCTTCAGTACATGTGCATTCGCCACCTTGTCCTTTGCGTCGATGACAAGAGTGACTCTTCGTCTACCTTTCTTTCCTTGAGATACTCTCGAAATACGTTGAGTGCAACTTTTATTCCTTTCTTAGTATTCTCGCTCTTCTTTCCATCAACTAAAGATGTTGAATCATTCCGCTTTGACAGCTCGGGGAGCCGATCCACTCTTTTCTCACAAAAGCGCATGAGCAGAATATTATTTGTAGCAAAACACTTATTTGTAGGCAGTTATTTGCAGGTCACGTGGTTAGCTCTCGGCCAATAAAAAGGAAGGACAAAATACATCGAATGATAAATATATATAACTGGTCCAACTTGATTTAATAAGGTTTCGGCTGTTCAGCCTTCTTCAGATAAACGATGAAAATTAAAAACTAATATGGGAAAACTATATGGGAAAAACGGCGTTATCTGACATGGAAAAGAACGAGTTTTAGACTATTTGGACCTATACAGTATTCAACGGTACGTAAAAGCGAAATCACAGTACGAGAAAAAAAAAAAGGAAAACTGAATATGTAGAAACTACAAAGCTATCATGAACCTATGAAAAGAATATTATAATGTCCAGGGAGTAAACCTGAATCATTTCGTTTTCGTAAAAAAAGGTGAAATATCCAGCTTATGGCTCCTGGATATTTTTACATATCCAGCGAATTTGCGATATAAAATAAAGTTATTTTATTGGTAGTAGTATATCCATATCGATATTAAAAGGAAAATACAAACTTACCTGAAAGAGTCGCCTCAGGTTCATTTCCGTTCAATGTAAACTGAATATTACAATCAAAATATTAGTACATGTTTCGCTAATCCGGTTGTGAAGATCATTACCTGTCGGCTGATTGGCTCAGCTGATAATAGGTCGCCCGTTCAGCAAACATGTTGGCTGGGTAAAGTCCCCGAGAAAAATGCTCCAAAAAATGCTTCGAAAAACCCCTTGTAAAGCTGAACCATATTTTATTTATACACCCATTGCTGAAAATCTTGCAGCCCAAACTTAGATAATTTGCATAAAATTTAGTTACAGCTGAAAACTGAATTTTTTCTATAAGAGTGCAAATGGCAATGATTATGAGAAAAAAGATGTGTTAAAATGCGTGAACCAATAGGATGTCATTTCATTTATGGTGTAAATGATTATGTATTTCAGCCTACTTTTGAATCATTACTTATTAAATGATGTGCAGAGTGGGTTAATCAGATATCGTATTGGTCTGCTAACAGTTAACAAACGACAATTCATCAAGGTGTAAAAACATGCAAAGTTTTAGTCTATTTTAGATTTTTGAAACTAAATAAGGTAATATTCACTAAACCATTCGGGGCGTTATAGAACAGCTATCCCGTCACAACTTGAATCGATTTAAAAAACAGTTCAATTTCGAACTCACCAAGACCGCAGGATTTTGAACAAAAAGTGAATAGACCATTTCCGAGTTCACGTCTGTCTCCTCTTCAAAGCGAATCCAAGTGCGAAGGTTTTGTGATGGTAATTAGTTCTACCTTACATATATCAATTATTAAGAGCTGGGAAAATGTCTTGTGTAAAACGTAAGGAAATTTCGCCTGGGATTTCAGTGGATGTTATCTGATGTTATCCCGTTGTGTCTCCAAGGGGATCGAAAGAAATAGTATAGGGGAGAGGCAATTCTAAACAGCATTTTATTAAAGGACAACAGGCCATTTCTGAGTTCATGTCTGCCTCCTCTTCAAAGTGAGTCTAAGCGCGAAGTTTTTGTGATGTAAAACTTCGCACTTGGCCTCGACAGACATGAACTCGGAAATGGCCTATGAGATAGGCTTTGGGACATAATGCTAGCATTATTTTGAGCATAAAAGCAAGGCAAAAGCATCGAGCATAATACCAAGATTTTAGCAAGAAATTTCTACCATGAAAAAGGAAAAACTTGTCTGAAGGGATAAAATTCACCGAGAAACAGCCAAAGTTATACATAATTCAGAGGTTTCTTGCCAAAACTAGACATTTTAAAAAACAAATTGTTAAAACGTTTTTTAAACATTTTTTTTTTAATTTAAAAAAGTGGCTGTTACTGTGGATGTATTAAGGGAGTTTTCGAGAATTTTAGCAAGGCCATAAGAGCATGATAGCAAAAATTTTGAGCATTAAGCATTAGCATAATAGCAAAACGTAAAAGCATAATGTGTCAAAGTCTACTATTAGAAACAGTTTGTTCAGTTGGACAAGCCTTACCAGGAACAGGATAAAAACAACTGTGATTTAATTCCCTCAAAGATCTATTTTGGAGCCTCCAGGTGACCGCGTTGATTATATATACCCGGATTAAAGAAAAAAAACCGAACCTTATGAAGTGCACTATGGGATGTATTTTTTTGTCCTTTACTAAGTATGTTTGATTTTTAAATTTGTAAACTGGTTTGTTGTGAATAATTTAAATAACCTCCTAACAAAATTGTGCTCGAGAGAGGTGGAAATGTTTTAATGATTTAAATGGCAGCTTTTGAGTCACTCATGAAAAGGAATTTAAGGTGGTTTTACCGCATTTGCCTTGAAAATAACAGGACGAGAAGGATGTCCTCGGCAATCTTGATTTCTGATTACTTTGAAAATCTTAACATCACTTACTAAGTTAGAGGTTTTACTCCTTAATAGCCCACAATAAGTTTTATTTTATGTACGACAGTGACAGTCTCCCAAAAATCCCATCCATACTTCATCTCTTATATATGAACTATGAACTAACAAACGAGGAAGGGCTCGCTCAAAGCCAACAAGCGACCGCTAAAAAGGGCCAAAACTAATTCGATGTTGTGAAAATCAGAGCTGGTCGAAGGTTAATTAGTTTTACTCAGATCAGTGAGATTTATCAGTCTGCAACAGACTCTTTGGGTCACCACAGACGACCAGTGGATGTGCCTCATTCTGGCTCGCTCCAGATCTCTCCTTCATATATAGAAAAATCTAAGATTTAGAGGAAAACAAAGATAATTCTGCAGGCCAATATGAAACGAATTTAAAACACTCTTAATTTTCCAAAATTAATAAAACGTCATGTCTATTATTCGTAGAAATTGACCTCAGACAGAAAACAAAAACGCGTAGGATCATGCGCATGCATTTGAAATTGAAGGCAGCTCACTCGTGCATTTGTTTTCTGTATGGAGAATATTGATACAAGGAGGAAATGGTTATTGCAACTGACTGCAAAATTATCGTTGAGAAAACCATTTCCTTTGTCAAAATCGATGTTCCACGCAGATAATTAAGAAGGGAAGGCATTTATGATTCAATTTTCCATTCACTACTTGCACAATCCCATAATACACCTCCATTACCCCGCAAAAACTTTTGCATAACCATTGTTTGCAATTTCTCCTGGGACATAAAAAGGTCCCAAGAGACTGAGGTAAAAAACAATGCCTATGCAGATTTTTGGGGGGCAAAAGAGGTGTATTATGGGATTTATGCAAGTAGTGAATCCCGAGAACGCAGCATTTATGATAGCAGGAGTCTGTATGCAGAGGGCGTAAATTTAAGTTGATGATATTGTTTGAGATGAAATTTAAGATGGCCCTTCATAGACCGAATGCATAAATGGCGGCCAACTAACATTCTTTTGTTTATGTGCTAACTAGACTTACTAGCCTCGTTTACATGGACAAAATACAAAAGAAATGTTGCTTGAGAGTGAGGCTAGTGAGACAGTCTGATTAGCACATAAACAAAAGAAACATTTTTGGCCGCTATTTAAGCAGTATATGGTATTCGATTCGCTCATGAATCACGGAATCACTCCCGAACTCTATATACTTGAAAAGAAAGTAATTGCTCTCGATTTTTTTTTTATGAGATAAGTAAGTTAAGCGATAGCAACCACATGTTTTCCATTTCTCTCTTTAGTGTGGTATAGATCATTAACAGAAATCGAAGGCGTAACGTATGTTTATGGACCATAGTTTCTTTTATTTCACAAAAAGCCACGGTTTTCCTGCTAGCAGAAGCCTCTTTTCTTTTTGCGTTCGCTGGGCTGACAAGTACGGAAAACGAGCGTGGGTCGAAACTCACTTTGATCCAACCGCAGTCCACGACCTTGGACGCGGACACTCTTCAAACCGCATGCTCCATGATATGTTTGCTGACTGTGACAAGAGCTCGCTTTATCTCGCGAATTACTTTACAGTGATTCCGCTTTTGTTAAGTGAGCCCACACAACACGAAATATCACGTGAGGATTGGGTCGCTAAGTAACCGCTGCGCATGCTCAACACAGTGAGCTTCAACCCATAGAAGAGGTCTCTTTCCCGTACTCGTCAACCCAGCGAACGCAAACACAAGAGAGACCTGT
>NC_090889.1:16064236-16069236 GCF_036669925.1 Montipora capricornis
AACAAGAAGTTCCACCTTGAGAAACATTTAAGGTTGTAATTGCTCGTTTTGATACATAAAAAATCGTGCATGACATGGATATGAAAGTAATTAAAAAATAATTAAAAATGATCCCTGACGAAATCGAAGTATTGGCATCAACAAGATGTAATTATTACATTTCATTGGCCAACCTAAACATGTATTTGTCATCGGTTTCTTTACCAATTTCCAAGTAAAAATTTAAAATGAAAAGCTTTAGAAAACTACGCAAGCATTTTAAGATCGCTGGGCTAGTCATTGATACCAAGATAGCTTGGGGCCTTAATTGAAATGGCCAAGTCATGATTTTATTCAATGAACCGGAGCTTCTTGTTTCAAAATTTGCTAAACTAAAAAAGCCATTGATTATATAGGCAAACTATTTAACTAATTCCGATATTCAACACAGACGCTGAAACAGTTTAAAATCTTTAAAAGTACAAGACAAACAAGTCTTTATTAAACTCTCAACCTTGGATAATGCAATCCTAGCTTTCTCATTGGTTCACTGGATCTCGTTTACCAGGCATTATACCTGCGTTTGACCTTATGTGGAAATGAATGCGACAAATGTCTCTCTGCATAAAATCACTTTCTGGTCGTTTCTTAAACTTAAAATTAAACAAAACCGAAGGTTGAGAATTTAATGAAACAACTATTCCATTTGCCTTTGTTGGATACGTGATTGGTAATAGCTATGCGCCTCGTTGGCTATTTAGCATCTCGTATCCAACGCGAGCTCATGGAATAATTGTTAAATAACATAGTGGTGGAATTATAGCACCATATACTTCATTGGCGAACCAATAAATCATCAACTTGCTTATAAAGATTCCCTTTACAATAACAATGATCATACTAAGTAGCCTTTGTCGTATCTCCTGGTTGTTTGCTCTGTAGAACCTACTTGTGTAAATACAAATGTACAACAAGTAATAAACTGATAGTTCTAAAAAAACAAACTTGTCATTCCTACCAGTAACAACAAGTCTTTCACTTTGGGAGTTACTAAACTTGTTTTTAGGCTGCCTTTGGGCGAGAACAAATAAAGAATGCATCTTGTGACCACACTAGGCTGCGCTATATACTATATTTATGTAACAAGCTGAATTTGTTTAAAACTGAAGTGGCTTCTGTTTAATTTTCTGAAAGACTTTTAAACAGCGATTCCTCAGGCTTGACAAGTTTCCGGATGATGTGCATGGAAGAACTAAAACTTGTAGACAAAGTCAGGCCAATTGCTACAGTGCGGAGAGCTGTGAGTTTCAGGTTGTTCAAGGATCCTTGCGAATTGAGTGCAAAATAAAACACAGCCACGACATTACTCTCAAGATAAGCAAAAATCATGCAAACACTGATGTAGAAAACATACCGCGTCACAAATTTGTGTTTGTTTAAGATGATTATGAAAAGCCCATTGCAGACAGTGCACACTGTGTCGTATGTTGCAAAATAAACAAGGTTTCGCTTATCAGGAAAAGAAAAAGACGTTGTTGAAGAACAGTACGGTACTACTATCCCTAAAACTAACAAAGAAATGTTTGAAGCAAACCAGTCACTCCGAATCAGCTTTGAAATGTCGGTTTGAATGGTCCACGTGGTTTTACAGGCGAACCAACTATACATGAAAAAATAAAAGATTTTAAAAGGTGACCAAAATAAGCAAAGTATCTTCTGAAAAATGTCCAAAGCGGAAAAAGTAGTAGTAAAAAGGTAATGAAGGAAGGATGTTCTCGGAGTAATGTCACCTTCATCAAATCTAAAAAATGATAACCCTCCGGTGGAAATACCAACCGGTAGGGCTGCTATAATGACAATCAGATAACAAAAACCCACAGCAATTTTACGAGGAATTCTTTTGACAATGTTAACATGTCTTACAATACCTTGAGTCTGTCTTGCGTACTCGGCATTGTTTGCAGCAGTTAGCAGCGGCTGTCCTTCACTGTCATCTGTTCCACGATGATTCTCCACTGTCTGTTCAGTAACTGAGTTCAGAAATGATTCCTCGTTACTGTTTGCAGCTTCTTCCATGTTTCGAATTTCGCTAGTTCCATTCCCTACGGCACGACCTTCACCAACTTGTCGAGTTCCAGACATCCAACAGAATTTCTTTGTACGTCTCAGCCAAACCAAAGTTATAATCGGTCCAACGAGGAACCAGTAATAAAGATTGTTTAAATATGATTTCATTGTGTCCAGTTCAAAGGAGTGCTGCACACGGGGTGGAACTTGGATCTCCACATTTGTTCGGTCGTTCCAAGCCAAAAAAGAATTAATATCACAATACTGACAATCACGGAATGCGTCCATGGGGACACAATTCTGACAAAAAGAGGATGCCTCTGTGTCGTTGGGGACTAGTTTACAGTCCTCACTTTTAGCATATAAAACCGGTATCAGGTGCTTGTACGCAGAAATTTCTTCCTTCGTCAAAGGAGGAAAAACATCAAAGTAGCCTGTAAAAAATATCAACACAGAGTACCCTGCGTTCTGTGCAGTTACTGTCAGGTTCTTCAAAGAACACAAACCATAGTCGTTGTTTGTCAGATTAACAAGAGCGACTTTGTGGACCTGAATTTGTGCATTGCGTACATCCTCCAACGGCTGGTATGCATCTGAGAGCTTTGAATACACCGCCAGTCCATTCAAAATAAACCCTGTCGTTGTTGCGTGTACGAACGACTGCAGCGAAGGTATCCTAAATCCTGGCATGGCGAACACGTTGCATTTTACTGTGTATCCGCTATCAGCATCGATGCTCCCGTCATATGCTGGATATGCTGGATACAGAATGAGAGTGTTTGTGCTACCCGGCTGGTAATCACTCCGAAAGAACCCAAAAATTGGTAGCAGAAATGCAAGAAAGAAGATCAAACATATTATCACCAAGAAGGAAAAGCAACAGCCTATTGCAGCACACTTCCCCGCCATCTTGAACACAAAGCGGAAGCAAACCAGACACGCGAAAAGCAATCCAGACAAAACATTCTTATCCATTTGAGACAACAGCTGACAACAGCTACTTAATCTTTATATTGGCCAATCACCAACGAGGATAGAACTAACCACTGGTGCCTTGCTCAAATTGGAAAAACGATATACTTGGCCTACAGCGAAATTATAACAGTGACCATTTTTACTGTTGGTTGGTCACAGTAGAACGAACTAGATGCTTCTGTGAAGCATACACTGGTTTGACTGTGGTACGTGCTACAGAAAATCAGAAGGCACTGAATTGTGTGGTATTGAAATACAGCATTCCAGTCTCTGAAGAATAACAAATAAAAGAGAAGCGAGAAACATTGGCTTCTGGGCTGACATGTTGATAATTTTCAAGTTCCCTCACAACTTCTTTTCACCACAAGTGTGCCCTCTGAGCATCTGAAAGCTTTGTAATACTAAACTTCATTGAAGTCAATCCCTGTTTCGCGGGGTTAGTGTTAGGATGGGAGACCAAAACAATAAACCCTCATAAAAAACAGAAACATCTGACCGAAAATACTATTAACGCTAACAAATGCGAACTCAGCAAGGTACAGATTCTGTTAGCTTGCTTTATGCAAAACAAATATTGATGAAAAAGCAAATAACTATTGAAACACAGTTTTCAGAAAGAGCAGAAGGAAGTTTCCCAGACGGTCGATCGAGAATAAAATATTTACGACACGAAAACAACATTAATTTTGAACCGTGAATATAGAATATAAAAACTTACGATCAGCGACAAACATTTTGGGAGATTTTTGCTACGTTCAAGTAAATTGCAAAATCGAAAGTGACATGGCCGGAATTCAGCGGGCGCCGTGATTAAGTTACCGCGGCATGTTTACTCGCCAAACAGTGAAGCATCTGTGTCAAATGATGGCAAGATAGCGGGTTTTTGTAAGTTTCTTTTTCTGTCAAGTGTTATAAAGGTTGACAATGAAATGAGCGAAGTCAAAACAAAGATCACAATCGCCCAACTCTTGTTTATGCAAAGTCAAAATTTACTCTCCAAGACGCGTACGACGTTATTTATCACCAGGTAATTCCATCATTTTGGAAATAGCAGCTACTTTATTATTCATCTGCGTCACAAGTTTTCATTGATTTTGGGGCTCATTTTGTTGAAACTCAAGCACGCTTCCAACAGGCCTGTGAACCCTTCCTGCTTACAGAGCAATACTAAAAAACTTCTCCCATATCACATTTGAACCTTAAGCTCGAAAATTCAATACACAACATGATATTATAATTCACAAAGGCAGAAAATACCACAGAATCCTTTTCCAGCGAAATATTTATTGAAACAAACAACATATTTGCTCTTGGAGGCGAAAACCTCTTCCTATTTCATTGCGTGCGTGAAGACAAGAAACTCAATCGTGTCAAATTACCATGTACTTCAGGTAAATGCAGCTCACTTTGATTTCGTCTCGACGGGCGATAGATTGTTGTCGAAGTCCAGTGCTCGTCGCTTTTGAGATTCCTGCCTATTTTATCCAACTGACTTTCTATTATTGAGCTCCATAAGGGTATATTTTGTTTAAGGATCCACTAAAACGCCATTCGCGTTGCATGACTTTCGACGCCATTGCAGGCTAAGTTAATCATTCTACTGTGTCCACCAGAGAAATCTACGCATTTCCCACTACCCTCTCGATCCTAAGAAAATACTCGCAGAAGGCTCTATCCACAAAGACACCACTTACCAGGGGAGTGACAGGCAAGACTTTTACCGACACGGAAAAAAAAAAAAAAAAAAACTAAAAAAAAAAAAAAAAAGAAAACAAACTAACTAAACGCAGACCTCGACTGGGTTTGCCATGAGGCAACCCGGTAATGAAAACTGTATTTTCCTTGTATCATCCACCCAGAAAAGACTTCTTTCATAAGACGACGACGGCAGGATTAATAATGAGGGACTGACGAGTCGGGCCATTTTTTGGTTTTTGCACCGCAAAACTTCGGTTTTGGTGTCTGTTGCGGTTTGCGGT
>NC_090889.1:16081736-16086736 GCF_036669925.1 Montipora capricornis
CCTTGAGGCCATGCCAAATGAATCCATAGCACGAGAATCAAAGATTTAAAATATACCATTTGTTGTAATTTAAATACTCGCAGCCAAGCTCGGTGGAAGTCACCGTACAGGAGAGGACCCAATTTTAAAGGGGCTAGGTAACGCTGTTTTAGGTAATTTTGTTTAAAATTGTTAGTTATGAGCTCTAAACGTCAAATTGGCAGAGCAAGAGTCTTCCATTTGCAAAATCACTGCCACATAACAATTGAGAATGATTTTCCAGCTGTTTAAATGACATTTTGATATAAACTGATATAAATTTGAAAAAAGGTGGGCCGACGTTTTTCAAATTTACCCGAATTCAATCCACTTCAATCCTCCCCAGTTTTGTCCATGCTTGTCCCTTCTTAGCTTTCCTGTGTTTTGTTTGAGTTCTTCTATAGTTTTGAGCCGTTATTTTGTTATTTCAGTTAATTCTATTACCATTTGATCAATGCTGAAATTGCCTAAAATTGCGTGACCTAGCCCCTTTAATGAAGGCAAAGCGATATCTCCAACCCATCCCCAAAGGGAGGGAGGGGAAAAACTTTAACAAATTGTAAACAGCTAGTTGGTTTACTATAGAAGACAAACTGCCAGGTGAACCTTGGACGGCTGACTGAGGCTTTTATAGCTAGACTCTGTCTATTAAAAGGAGCCAGTTGCACTGGTTCTACTATGTAGCAGGTAGGCATTACACGTGCTCTTTAGCAATAATGAATGAGGCTTTAACAGATTTGGCCAATGCAGGTGTACGTTATAATCTGAGATCTGGGAACAAAGTCTTTATGTCCTCGTTTTAATTACAACAAATTAAAACCGTTGATTTTATGACCTTCAACGGCCGACTACAAAGAACGCGAGTACGGTCACGTGTCATTAATCGTATTTTACTGATAGGGCAGTAAAATCTCATTTAAAGGGAAAAACATATACTCGTTTATGTGCATAATACATCGAAGAATAAAGTCTACAAATACCTATTTTACCTTCAAATACTTACCCCTGCATAACAGTCCAAATTCCGTTTTCCGTGAATCGTCTCATGACTACGTGTTACATACGAACCATGGCAATTACTAGCTTTACAATCACTGGTTCCTCGTTAATCCAATTTATTACTAAGACTTGTTTGCATTACTAATTAACACGAAAAGGGATAACTTGGGAATTTTTAACAATATATCGCTTTCATCTAACCCAAAATCATTCAGATATTCAAAACGTCCTATGCATAATCCATTTCTTTCGCCTTTGTGTTTGTCAGCATTATGATTTGGAATATTTTAGGTTTACGTGTTCACAAGTTTGTTTTTGTATCTCGTAGATGTTTAGATTTCCAATTACACACTCTGTTTCGATTGGCCATGCACTCTAACTCGCTGTGTAAATAGTTCACCCTAAATCAAAACAGATACGTTTCGTTTCTGAGAAAACAAAACATTCTTTTACAAATCATACCGGGTATTCCTGATTTCTGCATAAATTTAAGTTTCATTTTACATTTACCTGTTCATCCACGCTTTTTGGAATAGTGGTACATACACTGTACCACGTGCTTAGATTTAAACGCATACCTGAGGTAGATATTTTTGTTGTGTTTACGAGGAAGTGATCTCCCTTGCTAGTAATACGATGAAATGTGGATGACCTCGGTACGTTGTTACCCAAATACGTTCCTGCAAGTTTCCTCCTTTTTCTGCTGTTATAAAATAGACGTCTCAGCCTTTTCTCTGTAATTCTGCTTGGTTCTCAGACACGTCTATGTCGATGCTCACGCAAATCAAAACAAAAGTAAACAACTTTTGCTCATCGAGGCGTGTATTTCTCCTTCGGAATGAAGTCTTTATTATCATTGAGAATCAAATACCTGTACAGCCTTCCAAACTACATCAAAGTTATTTTCTAAAGAGCTGATCACATTTTCCGCTGATGACATCAAATCTTGTGAAACTAGAACAGAACTATACACACAAGATGGCAGTGAACACGATCCCTAATATGGCTATTTGAACAAAGGATATAAGCTAGACCATTACAAGAAACAAACTGTTTAACAATGAAAAAGAAAAAAACGTAATAGACAAAAAACGTATCTCCGTAGTCAATGGTACGCTGAGCGGGAGGCTATTTGTTCGCGGTGAAAATGGTACAAGCGCGCGTGAGGCCATTTGTTCGCTGTGCAAATGTTTTTACTTTGTCTTCAGAAGATTCCAATATAGCGTCCACTTGTTTGTGGAGTTATTTTCTTTGTCGCTGTCATCTTCAGAGTAGTTCTCAATCAATAAGGTACCCGCTGCTTATTAAAGAATTAGTGTTTTGACTTGTATCACTTTCAATAGTTGCGTCCATTTCAGTTACATTCGAGTATATTCTTGTTTCAGTCAGTTCGAGGAACGACCCGTTTTGAAGCTGACGCTTGACATCTTTTAGTGTGGGTCTACCGCGAAAAGCGTATGCCTTTTTTTGTATGTGCTTTGAGCGCCCCAAGAAGAAATCGATTAAGCCAACGCAAGGGCGATCTTCAGTAATCCAAACAACGCATCACAGAGCTCTTCATGATCTTGGATTACGTGTTTGCTTTAAATAACCAAAGTAAACAGCGCCACGTGGCTTCTATTGTGCATTACCCAATCAAAACACCTCCACGTGCTTTCTATTGTGCATTGCCCAATCAAACACGGCTACGTTTTTCTATTGTGCATTTTGCTGCAAGGGAAAAAAAAAACTGAAATCTAACGTCTTTTATAACTCGAGTCCCTACGGGGCCCGATGAATAATCTTGAAGTGCTAAGAACAACGCCAACATTGAAAGAATGGAAAGAAACTTTATTTACGTGTCTAATCTTCTAGCGCCGTAGAGCACTAATTGGGGACACTGTAAATTGAAATTAACAAGTTAACGCAAATCAAGTCAAATGTCAGTTTTTGAGGAGAGGCCAGGGGAAAACCGGTGTACCCGGAGAAAAACCTCTCTGTGCAGAGTAGATAACCAACAAACGCAACCCACATATGACACCGAGTTTGGGAATCGAACCCGGGCCACATTGGTGAGAGGCGAGTGCTCTCACCACTGCGCCATCCCTGCACCCAATGGCGTCATTTTATCTGCTTACCAGAAAACGCCACTTCGGAAAATACCATAATACTCTTTGTTTGTCCTCCCAAATTTTGCATAAGCATTGTTTCCAGTTTCTCTCGGGACTTACAATGGTCCAAAGAGAAAACAAAAACAATGCTTATGTAAAATTTGCGGGGACAAACAAAGAGTATTATGGTATTTTCCGAAGTGGCCTAATATTATGAAAGGAACTGAGAACAGTAATTACATTTCAAGTGCTAATAACGTAAAAATTTGTATTTTCCTATTTAAAAGTCCATATTAAAAATGAACTTTAGAGAACAAAATTTTCGATTTAAACAAAAGGCGAACTTTCTACGATTTTTATTTGGTACATCCCTTCCGCTGGTCAAGACTTCTCGAGCTCGCGGTGACGTAGATTCAGGAATGCTTGTTGGAGTGGGTCCCAGGTTTTCTTAGGGCCGATTTACACGGTACGACTTTGTCGCATGCGACAACGGCTTACGACAGGCCCAAGACATGATTTACGATTGTTGTGTACGTCAGAAAAAAAGTCGTAGCATTTTAAAACATGTTTTAAAACGCTGCGACAATCGTAAGTCATGTCGTAGGCCTGTCGTGAGCTTGTCGTATCGTGTAAATCGGCCCTTACTGATTAACGCCAAGATATCGCTCTGCGATCTTTCTTGGTATTTTTCAGTAAACGAGATGCTTCCGTGAAGCATACACTGGGTTGCCTGTGGTACGTGCTACAGAAAATCAGAAGGCACTGAATTGTGTGGTATTGAAATACAGCATTCCAGTCTCTGAAGAATAACAAATAAAAGAGAAGCGAGAAACATTGGCTTCTGGGCTGACATGTTGATAATTTTCAAGTTCCCTCACAACTTCTTTGCACCACAAGTGTGCCCTCTGAACATCTGACAGCTTTGTAATACTAAACTTCACTGAAGTCAATCCCTGTTTCGCGGGGTTAGTGTTAGGATGGGAGACCAAAACAATAAACCCCTCATAAAAAACAGAAGCATCTGACCGAAAATACTATTAACGCTAACAAATGCGAACTCAGCAAGGTACAGATTTTGTTAGCTTGCTTTATGCAAAACAAATATTGATGAAAAAGCAAATAACAATTGATACACAGTTTTTAGAAAGAGCAGAAGGAAGTTTCCGGGTCGGTCGATCGAGAATGAAATATTTACGACATGAAAACAACATTAATTTTGAACCGTGAATATCGAATATAAAAAGTTACGAGCAGCGACAAACATTTTGGGAGATTTTTGCTACGTTCAAGTAAATTGCAAAATCGAAAGTGACATGGCCGGAATTCAGCGGGCGCCGTGATTAAGTTACCGCGGCATGTTTACTCGCCAAACAGTGAAGCATCTGTGTCAAATGATGGCAAGATACCGGGTTTTTGTAAGTTTCTTTTTATGTCAAGTGTTATAAAGTTTGACAATGAAATGAGCGAAGTCAAAACAAAGATCACAATCGCCCAACTCTACTCTCCAAGACGCGTACGACGTTATTATCACCAGGTAATTCCATCATTTTGGCAATAGCAGCTACTTTAGTATTCATCTGCGTCACAAGTTTTCACTGATTTTGGGGCTCATTTTGTTGAAACTCAAGCACGCTTCCAACAGGCCTGTGAACCCTTCCTGCTTACAGAGCAATACCAAAAAACTTCTCCCATATCACACTTCAACCTTAAGTTCGAAAATTCAATACACAACATGATATTATAATTCACAAAGGCAGAAAATACCACAGAATCCTTTTCCAGCGAAAATTTTATTGAAACAAACAACATATTTGCTCTTAGAGGCGAAAACCTCTTCCTATTTCATTGCGTGCGTGAAGACAAGAAACTCAATTGTGTCAAATTACCATGTAC
>NC_090889.1:16089236-16091736 GCF_036669925.1 Montipora capricornis
GGCTGTCTTACGGCTTGTTGTAATAATTAAGGTGCCAATTACAAAATTGTAAATACATTTCCGACTCAGGAGCCCATCTTGGTCGACCATCAGAATTTTTAATCATGCGAGCTGCCATACACTAAAAGGGGGTGTAGTCACTTACAGTGGGTATCCATCATCTGGGATTGCAAAAAAAAAAAACAAGATAGATAGTCTAAAGATCCAGGTAGTCACTTAAAAGCTTCTCACTGAACAAAGATAAAACAACAAATCTACCACTTTATTTCCAAAGTATTACTCAAAATATCATAATATGGCTATTGCACCCTAGCCTGTTGATGTACCAATAGAAGTCTTAGTTATCATGTCTTAAGTGTCACTTAACTATTCACCACAAATTAAAACAAGAAGTGCCATCACGAGAAAGATTGTACTTTCTCATTTTGATGCACATCAAACATGCATGACGTGGATGTAATCAAAAATTATCAGTGACGAAATCGAAGTATTGGCATCAACAAGATGTAATTATTACATTTCATTGACCAACCTAAACATAAATTTATCATCGGTTTCTTTAGCAATTTCCGAGCAAAAATTTAAAACGAAAAGCTTTAGGAAACTAAGTAAGCATTTTAATATCGCTGGGGTGGTTATTTATACGAAGATAGCTTCGGGGCTTGATTAAAATGGCCAAGTCGTGATTTTATTCAATAAACCGGAGCTTCTTGTTTCAAAATTTGCTAAACTTAAAAAAGCCATTGATTATATAGGCAAACTATTAAACTAATTCCAATATTCAACACAGACGCAGAGAAAGTTAATGTTTAAAAGTACAAGACAAACAATCTTTATTAAAGTCTCAACCTCGGATAATGCAATTCTAGCTTTCTCATTGGCTCACTGGATCTCGGTTACCAGGTATTATACCTGCGTTTGACCTTATGTGGAAATGAATGCGGTAAATGTCTCTCAGAATAAAATCACTTTCCGGTCGTTCCTTAAACTTAAAATTAAGCAAAACTGAAGGTTGAGAGTTTAATAAAACAATTATTCCATTCGCCCTTATTGGATACGTGATTGGTAATGACCTACGAGGCGCGTATCTCTTATCCGACGCAGGCTCACGCAATAATTGTTAAAAAGTAACACAGTGGTGAAATTATACCGCCATACACTTCATTGGCGAACCAATAAATCATCAACTAGCTTATAAAGATTCCCTTGACAATGATCAATAATGATCATACAAAGCCTCAGCTGTATCTCCTCTTTGTTTGCCCTGCAGAACCTACTTGACAACCTACAAGCAATAAACTAATAGTTCTAAGAAACAAAGTTATCATTCCTACCAGTAACAACAAGTCTTTCACTTTGGGGGTTTCTGACCCTGTTTTTAGGTTGCCTTTGGGCGAGACCATAGGCTGCGTCTTGTGACCACACAAGGCAGCCTTAAGCTATATACCATATCTATGTAGCAAGCTAAATTTGAGGAAAAGGTGGCTTCTGTTTATTTTTCTGAAAGACTTTCAAACAGCGATTCCTCAGGCTTGACAAGTTTCCGGATGATGTGCATGGAAGAACTAAAACTTGTAGACAAAGTCAGGCCAATTGCTAGAGTGCGGAGAGCTGTGAGTTTTAGGTGGCTTAAGGATCCTTGCGAATTGAGTGCAAAATAAAACACAGCCACGACATCACTCTCAACATAAGCAAAAATCATGCAAACACTGATGAAGAAAACATACCGCGTCACACATTTGTGTTTGTTTAAGATGATTATGAAAAGCCCATTGCAGACAGTGCACACTGTGTTGTATATTGCAAAATAAGGAGAGTTTCGCCAAACAGAAAAAGACATTGTTGAATAACATAACGGTACTACCATCCCTACAACCCACAAAAAAATGTTTGAAGCGAACCAGTCACTCCGAATCAGCTTTGAAATGTTGGTTTGAACGGTCCACGTGGTTTTACAGGCGAACCGACTATACATGAAAAAACAGAAGATCTTAAGAGGTGACCAATATAAGGAAAGGAGCAACTGAAATGAGTGCATATCGTTTACACATAAACTGTCCATGTTGACGTCCTTTTTAGTACAAGAGTTATAAAGGTAGGATGTTCTCGTGATACCTTCATCAAATCTGAAAAATGATAACCCTCCGCTGGAAATACCAACCGGTAGGGCTGCTACAGTGAGAATCAGATAACAAAAACCCACAGCAATTTTGCCACAAATTCTTTTCATAATGTTAACATATCTGACAGTACCTTGAGTCTGTCTCGTGTACTCGGCATTGTTTGCAGCAATTAGCAGCGGCTGTGTCTCACTGTCATCTGTTCCATGATGATTCTCCACTGTCTCTTCAGTAACCGAGTTCAGAAATAACTCCTCGTTACTATTTGCAGCTTCTTCCATGTTTCGCATTTCACTATGAGTTCCATTCCCTACTGCACGACCTTCACCTACTTGTCGAGCTCCAGACATCCAGGAGAATTTCTTCGTACGTCTCAGCCA
>NC_090889.1:16094236-16096736 GCF_036669925.1 Montipora capricornis
CTTATGTATGTTTCACTGTTGTAGATTATATTCTTAGACTACCTTTATAGTTGTTATTGTTTTCTTGTTCAAAGGCTCAGTGAGTAGTAAAAATACCCATGACTGCTTTATTTATAACCTTGAAAAAACCAGGCACAAATCAAAGCAGCTGAAAGAACGGCTATTATATGAACTTGCCTTGGAACATTCCACAGTCTTCAAATACGAGATCACATTGTAGCATTGCATGACCTCAATTCAACCCTCAATCGAAATACTGTCTAATTAACGTAAAAGGTGATTGCATTTTATTTAAGACTGAAAACACCTTGAAGGTCACAATTAAAGAGATACAGAGTTTACTTGGTCTGGTACTAAATCTGTCTTACATAGTGTTCTCAACGTTTTTATCAGCCACTGTGCTCTTGTATAAAGGCTGGCCGAGAAAGCACTGGTCAAACTGTGCTTCATTTCCTGAGTAAGGGCATACGTATCGTACAGTTGTAACACTTAGTACATGAAAAACTCACACTTTTAATGAAAGTGATTACTTGCAATTTCAACTGAATGTACTTTTTTTTATTACTGAATATTACATCGTTGCACAATGCAGTACCAGATTTGATTGGCTTAGTGCCATGGGATATGAACCATTATTAAATTCTCAACCTCGGATAATGCATTTCGCGTGCTCTGATTGGTTCACTCAATCTCGGTTATCAGCTCATATACCTTGGTTTGACCTTATATGGTAAATGATTGCGTTAAGCGTTGCTAAACTAAAAATGTTTTCGTCGGAATGCCAAATTTTTCTTTGAATAAAGCCAAAAAGGAGAAAAAAACGTTTTTTTGTGGAAAGTTTGGATCAATTCCGACGTTTAGAAGTACGCGAAAAGGCAAGAAATGTTTTTGTGATGAGCCTGCGTCTGTCTGACAATAAGGTATTACACAACATCGCATCAGTTCTCATCAAGTTTTTTTCGATTTGGCTCGGATTTGCTCGCTTTTTCCGCTCGTATTTCGTACTTCCAAATTTTTGGAGTTGAAGGAATTTAATAAAACAATCATTCCATTCGCGCTTGTTGGATATGAGACTGGTTATAGCCAACTCGGCGCTACGCGCCTCGTTGGCTATTTACCATCTCATATCCAACGCGCGCTTATGGAATAATTATTAATTATACCGCGCCAGAAAGGTACCTGTCACTGAATAATTTTCTGATCATTAGTTTTTTTACAAAATGAAATTAGCAAATATTCTTTTTCTTTTTTACATGAAACAATTATTACACTTGTGCTTGTTCGATATGGGAACGTGAGCTGTGATGCAAAACGTAACGGATTGATTGAACGCTCTTGTAACCATTGCGAGATATAGAATAGTGTTAACCTGAAAGGGTGGGCTTCTAGTTGTCACAAAGGCATCAAAGTAGTCCAGTTTCAAGTTCTCCATGACCGCTGAATAAAAAAACTGAGGACGCATTTTTACAAGGTTAGCCTCCATCTAAAGTGAAGATATTCACATATACCGTCAGGATGGTGCCTGAAATTTGAAACTAAACAATATATACGGTTCAGATGGAGGCTGACCTTGTAAAAATGCGTCCTCAGTGTTTTTATTCAGCGGCCATGCAGAACTTGAAACTGGACTATTCTTTTATTCTTATATTACACAAGTTTCTTCTATTTTCGCTAAACGCAATTTTTTGTATGACGTTAGCCGTTGGCCGCAAACGAGACCCTCCCAGGGGTTTTTTTTCCCTTGTTCCCTTTAAAGTGCCACTACGACGAAAATTTTTGGTTTTCTTTTCGAATTTTTTCGACGGCAATTAAGTCAATATGTTCAAAATAATACAATGCGTTTAAATCTGGAACGATAGAAGCGAGATAAGTCGGGAAACAGCCAGCCAAAAACGCTAAAAATCTGTCCGTCATTACTCGGACGGCATTGGAGAAGCCTGCGATTATTTTGTAAGCGGTCTTCACCCAAGACTTGGCTCGTGACGTCATACGCGCATCGCTTCGTGGGCGTTTGACAAAGCGAACAAGTCGATCAAGGAGTAATGTATATAATATCAGCAAAAAGCAACTCTGAGTCGGCGATCTCTCACATCTCATAGATGGCATGGGATATTAGCCGCGTTTATTTTGAGCGTTGCGCATATGACGTCAGACCCCAGGCGATCCAGCTAGACCCAACCCTTTTCCTCGCTCACGGTCATTTGCCGTTCGAGTAATGGACAGCGAAAACCGAAAAACTACGTTACAATAATCATACTTTCCGTGGGAATTTTGAGATAAAAATTGGCATGACACCTATTTAGTTCGTCTATTTTCAAAATCTAAAGAAAAACGGACATGCAAAATTTTCATCGTAGTGGCACTTTTAAAATTTGCTTGTGTTCCCTTGTTCGCGAAATTACTTGCAAACTTGTTCCCAGCTTTTTGATCCCTAAAATGGTTTATGTTCCCTTATTCCCTAAGATATATTGTCACTGTTCCCCTGTTTGTTCCCCAGTTC
>NC_090889.1:16101736-16114236 GCF_036669925.1 Montipora capricornis
TTTAGTCGTGGTTTATGGTCAGTCGTGATCTTTTGAAAGTTCTCAAATTCCACTCACATACGTACGGCTCGTGCAATTTTGAGAACTTTCAAAACATCACGAGTGACCATAAATCACGAAATGCACCATTATTCATGCGACTTCTCTGGCTTGCTTTGCATCGAAGCAAAATGAAACCAAATTACAATGTCCACTTAACGATTTCCTTCTTTTTCAATTTCCTTCTCATTGTTTTCCTTAAATAAGGATCCGAGTAATTAACCAGTTCGTAGAAAAAAAAAAGCTAATGTGACTCTTTGAGGACAAAACTTTCTTCGATTCGATAAATTCTCTCATTTACAGCGCGCACTTCAAAATATATAGACATTTCTTTCATCGAGTCACGGGTACACATGAACGCAACATGGTAGATGGTAGAGCGTTGCAACGGCATCGCAAAGGGCATGGGTTCTAATCCTGTTAAAGCCACCTGAATCACCCGAAGCGGAAAATACCATAATACTCTTTGTTTGTCCACCCAAATTTTGAATAAGCATTGCTTTCGTTTTGGAAACAATGCTGGTGCAAAATTTGGGAGGACAAACAAAAAGTATTATGGTATTTTCGGCTCATCCAGGGTGTAAAAACCTGTGAAACTCACAGATGACATAACACAAAGGATAACAAAAGAGCAAGAAAAACATCGAACCTAACCCTAACCCTACCACGAGCTAACAAAGCAAAGAAAGCGTTTCACAGGTTTTTACACCGAGGTAAACCCGTATTTTCCGACTCGGCCAATTGTACTGTTCAGGTTTCTATAAGAAAAAAAATTGCTTAAATTATCCATATAATTTCTCTTTCATATATTCTTTCGTTAGAGAAATAAAGGTAACATAATAGTTCACTGAGCTCATATACAGTAAATTTATACTCGGAGTTTTCCCCCACATTCTAGCTCCGTCTGCGCAATGGCGGGTAAAAATTTGTTAACTTAAAATGCTTCTTTTTCTTTGGGTTTCAGAACTATGTTAACTTAACACTAAGTGACCCAAATTTTAAGTTCTGATTTTAAAACTACACTTGTTTATTTTGACTGGAATTTTATTTATTGGTCCGCCATTACTTACTGATTTTAAAATCTTGACTGAGAGAGCTGGATCAAAGAGAACACATTCATGACGTCAAAGACTCACTAGTTGGAGAATGCAATGCGTGTGTACCCTACTAAAATAAAATACTGCACGGGAGTTTCGACCTTTCAGACTTTTAAGCTCGTGTTTGGCATATATACGGGAACAAGAACAAAAAAATCAATAACACGGGATCTTACGTGTAGTCACCCATCCAAGTAACAAACCTCAGCCAACTGGGCCGAACTTCAGCGAGAAGCACAAGCACATGGCTAATTGCCATAACAGACTGTGCGACCGGTTTCCTACCGTGAGGTACCTGTGCTCCACAGGCACTCCACGGAATAAGCTGCATTTGAAGTTAGAAAATGACGTCACTTTTCCTTTCTCTAAACCCAACCCTCTGAATCCCAATCGGTTCGTTTTGAACGTGAGTAAAGGCGGACCGTCAAATCCAAAATTCACTCTCAAAATAAACAGTCTTTGGATAAAAATCAAAGCTCAAAATTTTGCAAGTCAGGTGTTAAAAAAACACACTTTCGAAAAAAAGGAAATTTAATTTTTGATCATAGTAGCACTTTAAAATTCAGACAATGATGTACACTGGTGTACTCAAAAACAAATAGTCAAGGTCAATTAAATCGAAGTATGATGCGCATACGATTTTTTACCGTCCGCTCATACAATCAATAACAATCAATTAACTTAGACGAAAATATAACACAACTGCAGTCAGTGAAAGGCATGCTAGAACGCATTTTAACTTAGGAAAAACTGCACGTTTCGCGAAGCTATCATAAAACTTGAATTCTAAATATCATTTTAGTTCACTTGGAGATCGAAAAAACAAACAAAGTTCTTAACAATAAATCCTGTTTCGTGATGACATCTGGCCCTTTTAGAAAATTCAGAGTTTTTCACGTTTCTCCAAGAACGTTTCGATGCCTACTAACTACGTATCTCTCATTTTACAATCTAAATCAAAGCAATGGTTTGCCAAAACCTTAAAATCGTTCCTTTATTTTTCGATCCGTTTACTAGATTTCGTGTTGCTGCTGCATAAAAAATTTCAAGTTTCAACGTCTTGTAAAAGTGCATGTTTATTACCGCAGTTAATTTGCGAAAATTCATATTTTTGATGACGCTAATTAAAATGGCTGAGAAACCTGCCGGAGTACTAACCTTAAATTTTAAGTAAATTACTTCAGTAAGTAGGTAAATATATTAGGGAAGAATGAATGAATGAGAAGATGGATATGTCTGTACAAATATGTATTGAATGAGTGAGTTAGGATATCGGGATAACAAATCTAGGCTAGCTGTAACATAATTCCAAGAGACTTAACTGAAGAAATAGATAAAGGACTGGACCACGGAAAAGAGGCCTCCGAATTTCTTGTAGAAAGAATATAGGGTTTATGTTTGAATATACTTCGATCTCCAAGGCGAAACATCTTAAAAGTGGTTTAATAGATTTGCAAAACGAGAATTGTATTTGTTACGTGAACACTAAAGCTGACGAAAATACATGTGTCGTTTCGATGAAGTGATTACTTCGTGCACTGGACATGACCAGTCCCATTTTCAAGAAATACTTCAAAACGTCACGTCCCAGTTATCTAATGCTGTTAAAAACTGTAAAATTCGTCCAAATATGTCCCCAATTACGTCAGTTGTTCTCTATTCGTCTTTTACCTCGTCCTTTTGCCTTGACTTAACGATTGTATCCTTTCATTACACAAAAGTTATATCCTTAGATTGTGTCCTTTCATTACACACAAGTCATCGTGGCATTACACAAATGTTATCGTGGCTAAAAATACTGTGACAGCAGAAGTAACAGCAGAAGTAAGCTTTCCACGTATAAAGGTCACATGTACAGGAAATTTGAACTTTTTTTGCCACGAGAGGTGTATAGGTTGAGAAGCAACCGGAAAATGTAATTCACTTGCACAGGAGTAGAAATGGTACAATAAGAACCATGAAAAGAATCGTACCGTAAGCGTTGAATAAAAATGAATACCTTTTGCAGAGAGTGGGCTTGTTGGGAATTGCCTCCAAGATTGAACCACCAACACACTCACACCGTATCCTGATTTCTTCTAAAAGAGTACAAAATCCCACTCTATTTTTTCTCGTGTTCTAATGTCTCTTTTTTATCACTGTCAATCATTGGTTTTGGTTTCAACTAAAGGTTCCAAAGTTCAAGGCTATCAGATTCCCGTGCGTTGTCTGTCACGCGACTGCACTCAACATTTTCTGAAATCGCATTGTTTATAATCAAAACAAAAGCTAAAATTGTGTTAACTACAACAAAGGCAACAAATAATAAAAATACTCCGCACAATTTCCGACATCCTCCCCCCATATGTCTACATTTAGAAGACATATGTTAAACTTGTATTTTTTCACTAGTAAATTTAATTTAAACGTTGATGCTCAAAATCCTCATAGAATCATTTCGAATTTTCACAATTACTCAAGGTTCAATCGGCATGTTCATCATTTGCTATATCATGTATTCGCACACTCGCTGCGACTGCTGTATCACGGGCAGGTCTGAATTCTGGAACGTTTGGGTTCAACTGGTCCTAGGAAGTCAAAGGCGTCCGATCGCACATCAGTTCCAGGGGATAGAGGTGGTTTAATGGTCTCTCGATATGGCCACCTCCGGCTCGCATTTTAGCTCCTCGAATTACTCCATCCCGGCCAGTGTACAGCGCCTCAATTATTCCCAGCGGACACTTCCCTCTGCTTCTATCTTCTGAAAGGATGATGACGACGTCACCAACTGCCAAAGTGAACCCTTTCCCGTCATGTTTCAAGTTATGTCGCTCTCGAAGTTCTCTTAGGTACTCTATGGTCCACCGTTTCCACATGTCATCTTTACACCTTTTGAGATACTTGGCCTGTTTACGTAGATCACGAGGCTCGCGTTGTGGTTCCCTCTCTGGCAGCACCGTGGTACCAATAAACTGCATTCTGTTGGGCGTGATCAAAGGTAGTTGAACGTCATCCCCCACGTAGTCTAAAGGGCGGTTGTTTAAAGTCACCTCAACGTCTAGAAGCACGTCCTCAAGTTCATTCCAGCTAAGGCGACATGTCCAATGGTTTTGTTTAGAACCCGCTTCACCAAGCCAACCGACCGTTCAAACTGACCGCCACACCATGGGGCGCGGCTCAAATTGAATTGCCACTTGATGTTTTCAGTCGACAGGTAATGGTGAACTCGTTCATCTTTCCGGACTTGCTTTAACCAGCTCGCAGTGGCGGTGAATGTTTTGGCGTTATCCGAGTAGATTTTCTCCGGCCTTCCTTTTATAGCTACTAGGCGTTTCAGACTTCTCAGAAATTCACTCGTCTCCATGCTTTTGCTGAGTTCCAAGTAGAGGGCTCGCGGAAGGCTGCATGCGTAGAGGATTATATATGCCATCCCTTCTTTCTTCTGAGTGACACGGTACTTGATGGGTCAAGCAAAGTCTACTACAACTACTTGTAAAGGGCGACTCCCTTCGGTTCTATCAAGTGGGAGGTTTCCTGGTGGTGGTCTTTCAGTGGCCTTGACTTGGAAGCTACGACAACCATAACACCCTTTTATCACCCGTTTTGCTAGACGTCTGAGCCTGGGAACCCAATAACGCTCTCTGATGCGCGTCATTGTCAGGCCAACTCCCCCGTGCAAGGTGCGCCGGTGTGCGCCTTCTACCAGTTTTACGGTGTAGGGATGCGTGTCTGGCAGATAGACCGGATAATGTCCTTGAATTCGACCTCGACACTCGAAAATGCCTTCATCATTCTCTTGCAAACCCAGCCTTTGCTTATCTTCTGTCACCTTGTCGTCCAGACTCCGTTGAGCACGCTCGGTCCAAAAGAGGTGTCTTCTTTGTACTTCGTTGGTCGTCAGAGGTCCCGTCATTCTCTCTTTTCTCTTCAAACGCGCGTTTCCTGCGAATCTCGCAATCCAAGCCACAACCCGCAACGTTTTGGTCAGGCTAAATTTTCTAGAAGGTCATCTAGGCAGTCGGTTGCTGCAGTGAAGCCAGCAAATATTCCTTTGATAACTTTCGCCTCTGCTTAGCTCTCAGGTGTGGGACTTGTCACAATGTCCGCAGGCCACTTATCTTTGTCTTTAAGCCAACTCGGCCCTTGCTTCCACAACTTGTTGTCATCGACTGGCCTTCGTCGACTTCCCAAGTCTGCTGGGTTATCCTTGGTGGGTACATGGCGCCAAGTGATTTGTGTATGCCCTTTTATTTTGTTCACTCTGTTTTCTACGAACTGCTTGTACTCGCCGCCCCCTTTTACCCAATGGAGAGCCACTGAGCTGTCCAGCCATCCATAACTCTGTTTCACGGGAAAACCCACAAGCGCGTTCCTCACATTGGTAATAAGGTTCGCTGCCCTGTGCGCAGACACATGCAAGCTCCAACCGCGCAATGGTCAGTCCCTGCTTCGCAAGTCCGAGCTTTAGCAGCCACCAATTCCTGGTTCACACCTGATGGTTGTCTCACAACTGCATGTACTGTTGCACACACTCCATTCTTACTTGCGTCTCCGAAGGCATGAAGCTCTATTTCTTCTATCTGCTGTTGCGCAAAGGTTAAGGCTCTTGCTACTATGACCTCAGCTGGTAACCCTGTATTCCATCGTGTCCACTGGCTCGCTAGCTATTGGGGCAGCGGTGCATCCCAGGCGACTTTCGCGTTGCAGGTATCTCTGTAGATGAACTTTCCTTGGACAGTTAAGGGCGCCACAAGACCAAGGGGATAGTAGATCCTTGCTATATTACGCAACAACGCTCTTTTGGACGCAATTTCATCGTCTCGAGGTATGACTATCCCGATCTGATCTTCTTGTTTGTCCCATAGGAGTCCAAGGAGACTTCCGTTCTTTGCTCTCGGGGAACCAAGCTGCTGTTTAGTAAATGTACTCCCGTCTTCAACCTGGCCTTCTGGTTCTTCCAATTTGGCGACATTCGAGTGCCACTTGTGTAACGTGAACTTGGCGTCTGCGAAGAATGAAATAGCTCCCTCTTTAAGTTCTCTCGCTTCTCGCACAGTTGGTTTCCCACTGATTAGGTCGTCGACGTACAGGCTTTTACGCAGTTCAGCAACCAGTTCTGGCATGTGGCTTTCCTAGGCTTCCAGATGACACTCAATCACTCCCACAAGGAGAAAGGGAGATGGCACAAGACCAAACAGCGCCCGCGTGAATCTCAACAGTTCTACTTCAGAACGTTGGCTGGTCTGCCAGTGAAACCTGAGAGCATCCCTCTCTTCCTTCTTGATACCCACCTGAAGAAACGCTTGTTGTAGGTCACCAGTGATTACGACTGGATGAAACCGCATGCGTATTACGACACTCCACAGGTAGTTTTGAAGCGGGGGCCCGGAATATAGGCAATCATTTAGGCTTGGCACTTTAGGGTTCGCACGTGACGAGGCGTCATACACGATTCTTAACTTCGTTGTTTCAGCTCCCGTACGAATCACCGGCTTATGTGGTATGTAAAATTCCTTGCCTTGCGGTGGATCACTTGCGACCTCTACTATTCCCTCGGACTTCTGGTCTTCAATAATTTCTGCATTGCTCCCGGTCACACCCAAGCGTTGAAGTTTGTTCTGGAGGTTGCTTAGTCTTTGTAAACTCACTATTTATTGTTCGGTAACGGTGGATGGTTACCCTTCCACGGAAGCGAGGTTTCATACCAGCCTTCTGGGTGCCGGATCAACTGCTCTCGAAACTTTGCGTAGACTGCGCGCTGATCATGTTCTGGGGTGTCCTCAAGCCCTAAGACATCCATTCGGCATAGCTCTTCATAATCAACATGACTTGTTTGGGTCAGTAGCATATTTGTGTGGTCAATCTCAGTTCCCGGTGACATAATAGTCCACGCGAGCTTAGTCTTCTCAGCCACTGGTTCCCCAGGAAGCCCAACGCGAGGCCTCTCGGATGTCTTGATCGCTGCATAATCACTAGCGCCTAATATCACATGCACTGGGAGATGTGGTTTTGGGTCGTGATCCGTCACCTCTACTCCCTTTAAATGAGCGTACGAATCGATAATCTTCTGGTAGTGAGGGTTACTGATCCTCAGCAATTCTCCTCTTTCTACTCTGGTAACATCCACGCTTAGTTCCTCACTACCTTCAATCGAGCGTACTTTGATAGTGGAAAGTTCTACTTCACGTGTAGTTGCTCCAAGCATCATTTCTATTCGACGAACTTCTTTGGCACGAGAGCGCTTGGGAAGTTTATCCAGAAGTGCAGCTGATGCATACGAGCTCCCAGTTCCAGTATCGAGAAGTGCACGGCAAAGTACTCCTTCCACGCTTACGTTTACAACAGGATAAACAAGGCGCCCATCTTTCCCGGTAGCGGTCAACAATTGGTCACCTTGCAGAAAAAATCGACGTATGATGTTTCTGTCCACACTTTTGGCAACGCAATCTACTCTTGCAGTCAGTCGCATGATGTTTGGGCCCTGTGCAATTAAAGCACATTCGTTTCTGCGGTAGCATCCTCTTCCTTGCGTCTACCGTGGGTACGCGCGAGCAATCCCGCAAGACGTGACTGGTGTCTTGGCAATAAACACACTGGCGTTGAGTTTTGTTGTCTGCATAGTACAGGCGAAATTTGTTGTTAGGGCGCTTAGGAGGTATAGCCTTGTTTGGGATTGTACTATCTTCAGTCGCCGGATTTACGTCTCTCCTTTTCTTCAGGGCTTGTTGTTAGCCGAGGTAAATCTCAGTCCTACCGGTTTTCTTGTCCCCTAACCAGATAAGCTTTGATTCCTTTCAGTTTATCTAGCACACTTCTTGTCATTCCGTTTACTCTCTCGATTTATCCAAGGGTTTCCAGCGACTGGACGTTGAACAGTAATGTTTTGTAGAAATCATTCAATTCACTTGCTTAGGATCGGCGTTTGTCACAGTGGGGAGCTCAAGAATGTTGTTTACGTGGGTGTTGATAATTTCGCTGGTTTTGCCATACTCTTCTTTGACTATGTTTTTCGCTCTTTCATAACCTTCTATGGTTAGCGGTAATCCGTCAATGTCTGCCCTGACCTTGGGCTCCAGTAGCTCTTTAAAATAGGGGAATTTTGTAACAGGCGGCAAATCCGTTTTGTCGATCTCAACTTCGAGTTTATTGATGAACGGCAGCCAATTCTCGTACGATCCGTCGAACCTTGTAATTGTAAGCTTCGGTAGTTTTGTAAATACCATTTTCTTCGTATTTTTTTCCTGCTGACTGGCTTCTAGGGCCTTGTGAAATTTCATCTGCTGATCCATCAACGCACGTTCTTGACTCATCCGCTCCTCGTGTTTGGCCTTTGCGAGCGCATTTTCCTTTATATCGGATTCCATCTGGTCCGCCAGACGCTTTTCTTCTTCCATTTTTTCCACAAGCTGTCTTAGTGTTAAGGCCCTCTCGTCTGCTTCTTTAAGAAATCCATCAAACTCCTTCGTTAAAGTATTGACCTCCTCTTCTGATTCACCTTCTGTGAATTTCCGTTCGACAATAGATTCTTTGACAGTGTAAACAGCTTGCAGTGTTGACATCAATAGCGCCCCGTGCCTGGCTATCGCTTCTGTGTTTTTTGAACCGATTACTTCTTCGGTTTTGCCCAGAGAAAACTTGAGAGACAGCATCTCCCCGTTAAATTCTTTAATTAATTCCTCCATGGAAATCGCCTTCTGTTTAGGTGCAATCTTCGGCTTGTAAATGATCCTTGCGTTGCTCTTGCTCGAGCCTAATCCCAGTAAATATTATGTGTCCAGTCGGAGGTGCGACTTGTGTTGGGAATTCCCTCCATGATTGAACCACCAACACACTTATACGGTATCCTGATTTCTTCTACTTTATTGATCACCGAAAACTCTCCCTCGCTTAAGATTACAAAATCCCACTCTATTTTTTCTCGTGTTCTAATGTCTCTTTTTTATCACTGTCAATCATTGGTTTTGGTTTCAACTAAAGGTTCTAAAGTTCAAGGCTATCAGATTCCCGCGCGTTGTCTGTCACGCGACTGCACTCAACATTTTCTCAAATCATATTGTTTATAATCAAAACAAAAGCTAACATTGTGTTAACTACAACAAAGGCAACAAATAATAAAAATACTCCGCACAATTTCCGACATCTGAGCTCAGCAGTAGATTGAGTGATATCAGTTCACATGCTGCCAAACCTACCTCTTTTCCACTAAGCCGAAAGTAGTGACAATTAAGCGAGGAAACTGTTTTGGATTATGAAATCAACGGGGTATTTCCTCTGCGACTTTGCAACATAGTCGTGAATGGTGGCTTTGAATGCTACTGTTGTCGGTTCTATAGGTTCTTTGGCTTCGTTTTATTCATTGAAGTGAGTCGAAAGTTCATGTAGTTACTGTGTGTATTGTAGAGCGTGGACTTTGGTAAAATATCACACAGAGAGAAGGATGGATGTCGAAGTACAATATTTAGGAAAAGGTTCTTGACAAGATCAAATTTTTATACTCTTACGAGAAAATCATGAAGCTTGCCAAGTTGATAATTAAATCGATGATTTTGGAAGGTTGAATCAAAATAAATGCCAGAGTTTACATCTACTTGCAGGTTTGTCGAACCAAGAATAATTCTAAACTTTGAGGAACATGTCTTTAATTAAATTAACATAAGTAAATTAGGCAGCCAAACGTTACATTATATAACGTTGGCAAACGATCGACTAAGCCATAATCGAGAGCGACCGTCGAGAACTCTTGTAACACTCGACTCTTCATAATAGCTATTTTTAGCTCGTTTGTGGCAAACCATTAGTGAAAAAATAACAGCATAAAAGTGTTGACGCCAATGTCAAAGTCGGATCCTATAGGTAGTACACGATCGTACTTAGCTATTTCGTAGGAAATCTAATTGGTAGAATAACTAATTCTTTAGCCTGTGTACAGCCGCCCGCTCTCCGAAAAAAAAAAATCGGAGAGGAGCGTCTGTGATTTACCGTTGATAATCGTGTTCCATACCACGTGATTTTTCCTGGAATGTGTGGAAAATGATTTGATTGGTTATTACCCATCGATCATTACATCATTGAAACAGCGAGTTTCGATTGGCTTTTATTTTTATTTCTCCACATCAACACCGTGAGAGATTTTACGATGAGTTCGTGTGTACTTTGAGCACGGTACAAAATACGAATAACAATCTTTTTGATTGTCAAAGAGGTTTTTCTGTTAAAGTACGAGCGGAATTTGTTATCTATGGAGTGTAAAGTGGAAATCGATTCGACGTACATTTGTAGGAATTGTTGTCAGCGCAAAAGAAACGAAAGCGCTTTTCACGAGGTGAATATAGCACTATTCAAAAGCACGTCTCCCGGTATTCCTTACCAGCCAATGTAATCCCAACGCCTTGCTCGGACCAGCCTAGCCATTCTCAAGTACAATCTACAAAGCGTGACGCCATGGAAGATTTGAGATGTGAACACACCGTCACTGAAGAACAGCTCATCGGCAACGATCTGTGCTGTTCTGAAGATCAGAGCCGTACCTGGTTGGAAGACTTGCAAATACATCCTTTCCTTTAAAGAGTGCTTCTATGCTATAAAGCCAAGGTATCTTAAAACTATCGGAGACGCTCTTCGATGCACGTTTGAAATCTACCTCATTGACTACCATTTTGAGAATTTAGCTCCAACGAAATATGAGCCACGCAAATTTTGGTCAGCGTAGATCACTTAATAATGTAGGCAAAATTATTCCGGAAGACGATTACTAACGGTAAATCACAGACGCTCCTCTCCGATATATTTTTTTTTTTTCGGAGAGTGGGCGGCTCTACACAGGCTACAAATTCTTTAGTCATTTTGTGTTTTGACAAGGCACATATTTTGAATGGAAATCCATGTTGTTTTATTCGATTTGGTTCTATTTGGACTCAGTGGAAAATAATTCTGGCCATAGGGAGTGTTTTAAATTGAATGAGAATCGATTGAGTTACGTGCCGTTACGCAATCTGATCAAAGGTAGCATGATACTGCAAAAACGTCTGGCAAGGCTTTTAAAAACAAAGTGAAAAAATACCTACCGTTCTTTCGCTCTGGGTTAACTCCTCTTTGACCTTGAGTGTCCCTGAATGTCTGCTACGAACTGAAGAAAATAGTCGTGACTTAGTGGAATGTCCTCTGCAAGAGTCAAAAGACCCGTTTGTCATAGTTTAGTAAATGTAACCAAGTTCCAGGAGCACAACTACTTTATTTGCCTCTATGACTGTGAGTTTGTCACGCAAAAGGTTGCATGAAAGTCACGAGCTCTCGATAAATTCCAGGTTATATGATACCCAGCTAACTCCGCATCGTTTGGAATCACAGGGATTTTATTTACGTTTATGACTGTGAGTTTGTCACGCAGAAGGTTGCATGAAAGTCACGAGCTCTCGATAAATTCCAGGTTATATGATACCCAGCTAACTCCGCATCTTTTGGAATCACAGGGATTTTATTTGCGTCTATGACTGTGAGTTTGTCACCCAGAAGGTTGCAAGAAAGTCACGAGCTCTCGATAAATTCCAGGTTATATGATACCCAGCTAACTCCGCATCTTTTGGAATCACAGGGATTTTATTTACGTCTATGACTGTGAGTTTGTCACGCAGAAGGTTGCAAGAAAGTCACGAGCTCTCGATAAATTCCAGGTTATATGATACCCAGCTAACTCCGCATCTTTTGGAATCACATGGATTTTATTTACGTCTATGACTGTGAGTTTGTCACGCAGAAGGTTGCATGAAAGTCACGAGCTCTTGATAAATTCCAGGTTATATGATACCCAGCTAACTCCGCATCTTTTGGAATCACAGGGATTTTATTTACGTCTATGACTGTGAGTTTGTCACGCAGAAGGTTGCATGAAAGTCACGAGCTCTCGATAAATTCCAGGTTATATGATACCCAGCTAACTCCGCATCTTTTGGAATCACAGGGATTTTATTTGCGTCTATGACTGTGAGTTTGTCACCCAGAAGGTTGCAAGAAAGTCACGAGCTCTCGATAAATTCCAGGTTATATGATACCCAGCTAACTCCGCATCTTTTGGAATCACAGGGATTTTATTTACGTATATGACTGTTAGTTTGTCACGCAGAAGGTTGCATGAAAGTCACGAGCTCTCGATAAATTCCAGGTTATATGATACCCAGCTAACTCCGCATCTTTTGGAATCACAGGGATAACAGCCGATCGAGGTGTAGCAACTGGCTTCCTTGTTGAATTAATAATGGCTAAAACCGCGTCCACAAACATGGATTGGATTTCGGGGTTGTTATCTATCTTCCACTAGCCCATTTTCAGATTGGCATTCAAATTTTTTAGCCTAACAAAAAATGTACAGCTAATTGGGTGGTCATCAAT
>NC_090889.1:16119236-16136736 GCF_036669925.1 Montipora capricornis
CGATAATGAAATACGCACACGATTAATAGCACATTGAATATTCGACGCAACACCCTTTAGACGTAACAAGCCAAGGAAGCGACTTGTCCATCATGCAAAGCTCTATCCCTTACTTACCGTACTTATTCAGCTATAAGCCGAGCGATTTTTACACAAATCCTCACTCAATTTGGGCAAATTTGAAGCGGTAGAAGGGGTCTCGGCTCATAGCCGAGTATTTTTGATAAAAAGAATTTTCTCAGCCAATTAAAACAGTAACAAATGAAAGTGTATTCACTTACAAGCCGAAATAAATTAGTTGTAAAATGAAGAGAAGTTGTTGTTTCGATGTTGTTGGTGTAATATGGACTTTTATTACTTGGTGGCTCGTAACGCTAAAAGGAGCCGTTCGTGTTGTTGTGTGATCGGGATCGATCTTATTGCTCATCTTCTTCCTCGCTGTCTGTCTCGAATTCGTCGTCTATTTCCTCGTCTTCACTTTATGTTTTGTTCTGGAATATTCTTGTCAAAGACTACATCGTCTTCTGTGCCGTCGAGTGCATTGTAGAGGTGCCACAAGTATTAAACGACCGCCTCACCATCTCCTCGGGAATATCGCGGCAAGCCTGGTTTACCCATCAAAGGAACGAGGAGCCTGGGAACGAGATTGCACCATCACAGATCGTGTAAACAAGCTTGTAGCGACATTTTCCAAGCAAAAAAACCGTATGCATTAAGGGGAAAATCTTACCTTGAATTCTCTGCTCTGAAAACCACGGCAAAGGTCGTTGATCAAGCTCGGGATACGCTCCCCGAGCTCCCCGTTGAACAGATTTTCCTTATCTTTCCTTCAGCGACGGAACCATCGACTCGCTGATGCCATATTCTCCGGCGATCTCGGAGTTATTTTCTACAGCTTCTGCTTCGGCGACTATTTTAAGTTTAAAGGCAAGGTTGTAAGCTTTCCAGTAGGATAACTTTTTATAAAACGCTTCGCTTGTACGAAGACACGTTTCCTGTGAGTTCAGAAATTGTTTAATAATATTCGTCACCTCATGATCACGTCGCTTGTTTGTTTCTTATCTTTCGTGTTCATTTGCTTGCTTTGAGTATAATTTTCAGTCAATGTCAATTTGTATTTTAAATTGCGAAAAATTTCATAGTCGATAATACACATCAAGACCTAAAATGGGTCTCGGCTTATAGCCGAGTATTATGCATTTACAATTCGTGTCAATCAAGTTGATTTTTTCCATAAGAAGTTTGAGGTCTCGGCTTAAAGCCAAGCTAATTTGATTAAATTTAAAAGCTGCCCGCTGTTAACTACATCTTAACATGAACAGAACTGAAAAAAATATCACATCGTACCGTTAACGGGGGGCTTACTATCAATTGACTGGGTCATGAACAGAACTACAGAGGATAGGAGAACTGGCATACGATGGAAGCTCACCTTCGTCTTAGAAGATCTTGACTTTGCAGACGACATTGCCTTATTTTCATCCAGATGTGTTGACACAGAAGTTAAGATCAGTAGGCTTGTCGATGAAGCTGCCAGAGTAGGACTTAGATCAACGCGAAGAAGTCAAAAGTTATGCGAATAAATACCAGAAGCGACCAAAAAATAAAAGTAAATGACGAGCAGGCAGATGACATTGAGGAGTTTTTGTACCTAGGTGCACTGCTAGATAAAGAAGGCTGGGCGACCAAAGACATACAACAGAGACTAAGTAAAGCCAGACAAACTTTCTACAGGTTGCGAAGAATTTGGGACTGTAGCGAAATTAGCAGGAAGACGAAAGTTCAATTGTTGAAAAAAATTGTCAGAGCAGTTTTGATGTATGGCTGCGAAGCTTGGAAACTCACGAAAACAGAAGAAAGGAAGCTGGACGCTTTCCAATACAAATGCATGAAACGCATACTGAGAATAAGATGGCCACGGACCATCTCGCACCAACAAATCCAGGAGACAACAGGAATGAACAGAACGAGTGATGAGATCAGATGCCCAAAATGGAATTGGATCGGGCATATATTGAGGAAGAACAGAGAGGAGCACTGTGTTACAGCATTAGAGTGGAGGATAGAGGGGAGGAGGAGACCAGGTCGACCGAAAACAACATGGAGAATGGTTGAAGACGAAAGACAAGTTGCTGGGTGGCAATCATGGACGACTGTCAGAGCTTTAGCAGCAAACCGAAGTGAATGGAAAGAGAATGTCAAAGCCTTATGTGCCTTATGGCACGAAGAGATATAGATAGATATAGATAGATAGGCTTTTGAATGACAAGCCCTCTTTCCGTCTAACCTACTACTGCGCATCTCGAGATCCTCAGGTTTCCTATGGATGGTGCAATTCAGCAGGGAGTTGGCTGCGAGTCAGTTATTGGCTGTACGTCCGTCCAGGCACTGAAGGTTACCGTGTATTTAATAACAGAGCCAAGGTCATCGATAAACGTTCCTACAGGCTTCATACGCCGTAGGCTACGTGATTGGAGACTTTTTTTTTCATAGTTAAAAAACCATGTGTTAACGTATCTGACAACTGTGTCTCACTCTTGGTTTGGAAATCAGGAGTTAAAGAACCTCTAGATCTAAATATTTGATTTCTGATCGAACACGAAATGCCATGGAATTTGCATTAAATGCTGTGAAAATAAATTTCAGTGATCGGATTTCAACCGAAAAGATCCCCAGAGAAATTCTTTTTTTCAGATTTTAAAGTTTCATTGAAAATCTGAAAATCCGGATTTTAAGATCTAAATTCAGATTTTCCAATCTAACACATCCCAAATGGAAAATTAGTCTGTTTACGTGCAGAAACTTAGCAATGCATGTCCATTCTTGAAAAACAAAATTACCACGCTTGGAGACTGCTTCTTAAAATGATTAATTGCCAACCAATGTTATGCTCATCACTAATTAAAACTGTCAAAATACCCATTCAAAATTTATGAACATTCTTAATTTGGTTTTTAAATCTCAGCTGGAGGGATTAAATAACTTGTCTTTTTTTCTAGCCCGCCTATCAAATGAGGTTTTGATTTTGGGGGAGGGGAGGAGGAAAGCTGCGGTCTGATTTTAAAATCCTTGGAGCCCCCCTCCCCTTTAGGCGATCTGACGAGTGTCACACCCCTCCCTCTCCTCAAACCTGTTTAAACCTATACGCAACAGTCTAAGCATTGTATTTCGTTGAATTTGTGTAACTGCGTTTTAACATACCTAATTATTTTGAGATCGATTTTTCTGCGAAACCAGACCTTTCCAAGTCTTGCATGAAAAATTATTACCCATGGGATTGGGGATGGTGACCGTCTCATGATGGCCAAAGCTCATTCAAGAACTCGTCTAAAAATAGCTTGATCTGCGAATGCCGTTACATAGACCAACAGTAGTAATGGTTATGACTGGTGTGAAACATTTGTTTTCTTTTTAGTTAAGTAGGTACGCCCAAAACATCTAAGTTTTAAATTGAAAATTAGAAATCCAGGGCTGGTTGTGGCTGGGGTCTGATTTAAAATTGGAGCCCCCTTCCCCCTCCCCCTTAGGCGATCCGACGAGTATCCTACTAGTCCTTCATTTTCATTCCCATAGGAGAAAATCAAATTTATGAGGCTAGCACTGAACATAACCCATGCTTGCTTCGATGGCTTACCTTCATCGAAACTGTCAGCATAAAAACTCTTAGTTTATCATTTTTTTGGGCTATGCCAAATAGTCGCATCTCTATATTTCACTTTGACGATGAAAAGATGGAGAGTAGAACAAATCCATACACGTGAAATAAACTTGAAATTTAGAATAACTAAACCCACAAATGACCACCTCCCAACGTCAGTGGCTTGATAGCTCAGTTGGTTAGAGCGTCGCACCGGAATCGCGAGGTCACGGGTTCAAACCCCGTTGAAGTCCTGAAATTTTCAGGCTTCTCTACGCAATTGCAAAAATTGCGCTCATAACTGCGAACATTCTCGTTCCCAGAGCTGCGATCTTCCTGGCCAGCGCCTCGGATCGAGAGCTCTGGCAAAATAGCTCTGACAGGTTTCAATTTAACAGTTCGCGATTCACGGACTTCCGGTCGTTCTGCGCAGGCTCTATTCTTTTTCAAAATGGCGGACCTAGCCAAGCTTCCACGGCCACGAGGCGTTGAATCATGGAATGAAAATTCACGTTGAAAGAAAAGAAGTTCAAGGCTTTGATGCTTTATGGGCTTAACTGCAGAATACCCCGCCATTTTGAAGCTGCACCCCTGAAAAGGCTGGATACGCGGATACGCAGTCGAAAGTACCACCCCTCCCCAGGTAAACTTTTAACTATATTGAGAAGTGGATACGCGGATACGCGGATACGCAGTGGAAAACATGGATACCCGGATACTTGGATACGCGGACATCATACATGGGGACTGGATACCAACTTCGTGTAACATACTTCAAAATGCTCTGTCGTATATGCAAAATTCAAAGTTCCCGAGAAAAGCAAGCTACAAATATTATATTCTTCGTTCTTTAAAGCATGGATCGAGACCAGCAAAGATTGCGATCAAAATATCAGGCAAATATCAACTAAAGCTAAGTAACTGAGTAACAATCCCGTGATAATCATGCTTCAGCCAAGCATCAAGACATTAAGCCATGATACACATGTAACGTACCTCGTTCTTTAAACCACTCACCCGACACAAGCAGACAATAATCCAACCTCGGGTAATTTTATCGCGACGGACGATTAGATCCCGTGGGTAAACAAAAGAAGATAATAGACCGTGATCAAGGCAGTCAACCAACAAATTCCTATTTTACTTTTATGAGCCACGGACTACATGCTCAATCTCAAATGCGCTTTAGCCGCCATGTTGGTGGACGAAAGCAAAAGATCTCTCATTAGCTTATTTTGTTCGTCCACCAGAAGTCGTACATTTCTCTTTTGTTATTGTTGTCTCTAGAGGGTGGTTGAAAACGTCCTATTTATGTTGCTTGAACACCCTTGTGTAGAATTTCATTCTAGATATTACTTTACCACTACTTAAATATATCCAATAATTACTCACACAAAAGAAACACACAGTGCAGAATAGTGCGACACATCCGGAACTTTCTTTAGGCCCGAAGCGCGAAATTTGAAAAGGCACCTTCAGACAAAAGCCTCCAAATACAAAGAAAATGGGGCAAAATGGTCACGTCTCCTAAAACCCCAAGAGAATTTAGAAGAAACAAAAGCTCCGCCCCCAAGAACAATGCAACTTTTTCTTAATTACTGGGCCATTGTTCTCGCATGGATCGACACTTACCGCGCTTATTCAAATTCGATAGACTGTATACATGTTTCAAATTGATGATAATTAAACCGTAATTACATCCACGATGTCCAATGCACGCCTTGCTAAACTGCGAAAACAACCAGATAGTACGTGGGCCCTTTTACAGAAACGTCTAATCGGTCTACCCGAGCCTTTCAATAACCTGTTTGAGGATGATGCGCGTACTTTCATTGAGAACAAAGCACAGTCGCTGAGTACCAACACCGGATACGTCGTCACAAGTCTTCTCACCACCACATCCTTTGTCGCTGGCATGAATTCGACACTTGTCATCGGCACACAAGAAATGCCACTTAACATTTTCTCCGTCTTCGTTGGACCACCAACTACTGGCAAATCACAGGCTTTAAAGGAGTGCGCAGCTTCCCCAATGTCAGCTGTCTGCAGGGAAGCAGATTCGGAAACCTGCGTCATTAACAGATGTACCTCGTCAGGATTGGTAAAGAGTATCACCAAAAACGAGAGAGGATTCTTGCTATCCGCGGAGATTTACGACGTTCTTTTCAAGTTACTTAAATCAGATGAAGAAAACGGATCTGGTGACGTACAAGTACTATGCCAGCTATTTTCGGGAGAGGCGACATCTTATCGGTATGCCACGGAAAGAACGAGGGAGATCGGCACAAACACAACATTTTATATCCTTGGATCAACACAAGTGCCATTTGCTGCGCGTCTTATCACTCTTCTCGACTCATGGCCTACTTGATAGGTTTCTGTTCACCTTTCCCATATGTCTGAGGCCTACACCCCAACAGACGGAGGACGCCATTGAGACATTAAAGAACTGTCCCATTGCCTCTTGCGATGATATTTTTATCGAAATCGCCCGCCTCCATTCAAGCAGGACTATGTAAATGTACAAAGGCCTAAAACTTTTCCGATTTCTTTTCTTGTTTTCGGCCTTTGTACATTTCTGAATAAAATTTTAAAGCATGAGTTCGACGTCATTAGCGGAAAACGGCATATATTAGACTTATCAAAAGGGTGTATAATTTACCCTTCCTTAATGTAACCATTCATCTCTGTTATCCTTCGTTTTTATTTTGTTGTTAGTTCTTGAGTGAATTGATTACTCCAACACTGGATGAAGAGACGCCCCAGCCAACCAACGTGTCCATAAAGGAGTCATGTTTGCTCTTCCCTGGACCAGTTGTAACCTACCGCGCGTTCAAACAAAGTGCACGCCGTAACTTGCGCGGGATAGCAGGAGCGGAATTCAAGAACGCCATTAAAACTTTGGAAGATGACGGTTTCGGAGCAGTGCGTACCTTTCGAGTTCCTCGAGCAGTAGCCCCTGTCACCGTTTTCGTTAAGAAGGCCCCCGACGATATAACATGGCCATCATATCTCGCCAACCAAACAGAGTTCCGACAGCGGTACCAATTGCCAGCACACAGAGCTATCACACATGCAATAAAGCACCAGTTAGCTACTCAGAATTTTGTTCCAAACAACCTGTTTGAAGACAGCGTCTAACATTATTACATGAACTTTGCACAGTTGTTGAACTCGTTCTTGAACACACAAGTTTTCGAATGTGAAGTTAGTGAAGCTAATTTCTTCCGAATTTCCGATGTGGTTGCCATACTTTACAAATACAATTATAGAATTATTCGATAAGTACCTTGGTTTAAAGCTTCAAAAATAAAGTTTCAGTTTACACATTTCTCCTTTTTCCCTACGACTTGCTCATTTTTTTAAATAAGCACTCGTAAAGTTTTGGCTTTCATATTACGCATCGGTTAACTACACTTTTTCACGAGATCGTGTGAAGTAGAAAGCACTCGTTTACGGATTAAGCCTAAGCGCTCGTTTCAGTGATTAGGCCTAAGCATTCTCATAAAATTTTAGCTTTCATTTTGTGGTTCGGTTAACTGCACTTTTCACGAGATCGTGTGAAGTAGAAAGCACTCGTTTAGTGATTAAGCCTAAGCGCTCGTTTCAGTGATTAGGCCTAAGCATTCTCGTAAAATTTTAGGTTTCATTTTGCGGTTCGGTTAACTGCACTTTTCACGAGATCGTGTGAAGAAGAAAGCATTGGTTTACTGATTAAGCCTAGTAAACACTCGCTTCAGTGATTAGGCCTAAGCACTCTCGTAGAATTAAGCGGTTTGGTTCTCACAATATACCTAGAAGTTTACCCTGGGAGGGGTGGTACTGTCGACTGCGTATCCGCGTATCCGCGTATCCACTTCACAATATACCTAGAAGTTTACTTGGGGAGGGGTGGTACTTTCGACTGCGTATCCGCGTATCCGCGTATCCACTTCACAATATACTTAGAAGTTTACTTGGGGAGGGGTGGTACTTTCGACTGCGTATCCGCGTATCCGCGTATCCACTTCACAATATACCTTAGAAGTTTACTTGGGGAGGAGTGGTATTTTCCACTGCGTATCCGCGTATCCGCGTATCCACTTCACAATATACCTAGAAGTTTACTTGGGGAGGAGTGGTACTTTCAACTGCGTATCCGCGTATCCGCGTATCCACTTCACAATATATCTAGAAGTTTACTTGGGGAGGAGTGGTATTTTCCACTGCGTATCCGCGTATCCGCGTATCCACTTCACAATATACCTTAGAAGTTTACTTGGGGAGGAGTGGTATTTTCCACTGCGTATCCGCGTATCCGCGTATCCACTTCACAATATACCTAGAAGTTTACTTGGGGAGGAGTGGTACTTTCAACTGCGTATCCGCGTATCCGCGTATCCACTTCACAATATATCTAGAAGTTTACTTGGGGAGGAGTGGTATTTTCCACTGCGTATCCGCGTATCCGCGTATCCACTTCACAATATAACTAGAAGTTTACTTGGGGAGGGGTGGTATTTTCGACTGCGTATCCACGTATCCAGTCTTTTCAGAGGTGCAGCTTCAAAATGGCGGGGTATTCTGCAGTTACTCCGCTTTATGCTTGTCATTTGGCCGTTAAATGCGTCAAATACACGATCAAATTTTTAACATGAGAGAGGGAGGACTGAAAGTCTGGTTTTAAAAGGAGATCGGTTCACAGGAGATGACGACAGGGATCAAGTTGCACTGAATTAAATGTTGTTGCATACATCCGAGTGATAATATTTTTGCATGTGAAATGTTCCAAGCTCTATTGATGTAGAGACAATAATATTATAATGCGTAAGTAAACATCCTTGAAATTAGCATTTATTGCTAAAAATAAATGATCACATATACTGGTAATAAATTATTATTTTCATATGTTTTGCAGATAAAAGCCTGCGTAATGGTCCTAGTGGTACCAATTTTGTCTGATGCCTACAAATTATGTACATATACTTTTTCAAGGTGTAATAATAAATAATAATAATAATAATAATAATAATAATAATAATAATAATAATAATAATAACAACTTAAATATTAAGTGTCAGTGGATTTAGTGCTAGAGCACTAATTGGGGAAACTAATGAAATTAACTCAAACCAAATCAAATCAAATCAAATATGTTTTTTTGCGAAGGGGGTGGAACCGAAGTACCTGGAGGAAAACTTTTCGGAGCAGAGAAGAAAACGAACAAAGTCAACCCACATATGAAGCTGAGTTTGGGAATTGAATCCAGACCACATTGGTGGGAGGCAATTGCTCTCACCACTGCACCACCAACGCTCCCTGACTGACTGGATCAAATCTGTATATTTGCACCCAGTAGTCAATTTACTCTGTAACTGTTGTACTTCAAAGCTAAATTTAAGTTGAAAGATTCCAACCTAAATAATTATTGTTTGATTCCCATTAATTTACTTTGTATTTTAAACCTGTTGATGATAAATAATGATATTGGGGGACAAATCTGGATCAAAATTTAGGTACATGCAGGATGAAATCATTTAGTTGCCTGAATTTCACTTATAATATTAACAAGGTGTTTACATATTATTAGAAAATATATATCATTGGACACCTTGTTCTTAGATCTTCATACTAGCAAAACGGAGGAACCATATCACTCTTTGCACAGCTTCTTGCACAGGTCGTTGATATCCTTAATGAAGGATAACTGCCTTAACTGCATCTCTAAAGAACGTGTCTTCCATCACAATGTTTCAAAATCTGCCGAGGTTTTGCTCCACTATTCATTATTGTTGACAGTTATTTGATGTATTCACTGTTTTATCCAGTTAGCACATGATATAAAATATCATTAATAACTTTAATGTGAATTTTAACACTGATTGGGCACAAATAAATTATCATTCATGGTCTTCATCTTCAGCTTGTTGGTTTGAGCAAAATTATTGAAAGTAATAAGATAAATGACTACCGGTAACTTTGTTGTGCTAAAAGTTATCATATCATTATTACTGCCAATAACAGGTACACTGTATTTTGCATGTGATTATCATTGGTCAATAGTTGTGTTTAGATGAGAGTATGTAAACACTACTGTGACATCACACAAATTTTGATCGGTTATGTGTTGTCAGACGCACGTTTTGATTGGCTGGTAGGAAATAAGAGTATATCAGGAAAATCTGTTTCAATCAAGAAGTAAAAAAACCAGTATTTTCCTTCATTTATCAAATCAATTATTTTTGAGAAATACTTTATGAAAGCAACACAGGACTTTTATCTGTGTTTACATAGCTTCATCTAAATACAAGGGGTCCGGGTTGGGAGAATGCTCGAAAGTTATGCAAACCCTTGACTGTGTCTCGAGTTTGCATAACTGTAGAGAATTCTCCCAACTGCCCCTTGTGTTTAGATGAGGCAGTGTAAACATGGAAAACATCCTCTATTGCTTAAATAACACAACAAAATAAAATAACTTTTTGATCGGTTGCTTTATCTCAAGAAGAGCACTTCCAGAAGGCAGTTTTCTATTAAGCACTGGCCATTGAAGCAGATTCAACCAAACCTTTGCCTGTTGTGTGCATCTGGCAAAGTAGACCAAAATGCTCATGGGGCTTCGTTTTTCTGGTGCAAACAGGGACAGTCTGAATTATGTTGATTTCTCTTCAGCTGACTGAACAGAACACTGTATGCAATCAATGCAACATGGAGACAGTTTAGCATGAAACAGGGTCCCTCATGCATGAGCCCAAGTATTGACGCCTGTCAAAGAATAGGTTGTTGGCTAAGCTCTTCTGACCCTACAATTTACCAGTTTAATAAATTATATACTATTGTAGCCCAAAACAGCCATGTGAAAGTTAACTAGTAGGCACCCAATTTACTGTGGCCATAATAATCCTTTGAAAACTGAGAACCCAAAAGTTGTTTTCCAGTAGCTGTGTGTACCAACAGGAGGATCACCTCTCCTCTGGATCAGAAACTATTCAGAAGATGCAGGTTATCAAGATCTCTTGAGATTTACACTTGACAGGGATTTATTCATTTTTTGGATAGCCCCCCGTTCCACTTATATCCCCACTTTTTATCAGGGGTTGCTCTCAACTGAAGCCCTTTGTATCAAGCTTAGTTGTATGATTTTCTTATAACTAATGCAAACTGGACATGGAGACATGGAAGGAATCAACTTCCAACTTTAATGCGACATTGCACAAAGAAAATATACTTACAAAATTCGTTATTGCAATAAGAGAATGTAACTAAAAACGTACGCGATAAACAGGTTAGCTATTGGCTTAATCTTTTCTTCCTCGCCACGACCATATTCATCAAAATCGATACGGAGTCAAGGCTTTACGTTGTTAAACACATGAACGGTAATGTAAACGCATGAATCGAGCTGGCTTAATCAAAAATCCTACGTAACATATAACCAGCTGACCTTGGTCCTTTTTTTTCACGCGTCCCACACCTGGTGAAGGACGGGCTCTGCTGCACTTTTCGAATGAACTACCGTCTTCACAAACTCCTGAAATGTCGTGACAGTAACGTAACAAGTTCTACATGTTCACGATGGTAATAAACCATAATCGACATAAATTTTTAAACCAGAAAACTCTGCTTAATCCCGTACGATTCCTTCCCTTATTGCCTTTTCACCAAATAAATCCAAAGGATGGTTGTTACTAGTAATATTTCCGTTGCAAGTACTACAAACATAAAACAGAATCCCTTCGGCCATTCTCTTCCCCTTTGTTCCGGTTAGCATTTTTATTGTGTTCCTAATCTGACCAATCAGTGACGAGAACGGATTGGAACCTGCCAGAGCTCTCGATCCGAAGCGCTGGCTAAGAGAATCGCAGCTCTGGGAACGAGAATGAACTGCGAAGATCATAGCTTCACTTGATTTCATATCCGCAGTTCATATATGATTCATTTCATATACCAATTCATCATTAATAACTAAACTGATTTGAGACGCTCTTTTTTGACAATTTACTCACACCAGTATTTGTGACCACCCATATATTGACACTCAAAACTTAAAATTAGATCTTGCCTAAGCTCATTCCAGTTTCGCTCTCAAGGCGCGTGCAAGAACAGAAATATTATTATTATCTTGACCTCAACACTAACGCTGTCTCAGTATTAATATTTATCAATATACCTCAAGAATATAAAATTGTTGACGATATTGTTGTCTATATATACGCAATGAAACGAATAGGTCAAGATTACAAGGAAATATAAGGAGAAGGGGGCAGTTTCATTGCCTAACTTTTTATTTTTTTTTTGCCGGTAGTTGCGTTTTTTTTTAGGTACGTTAATTTGATCGCGTGTTATGCTCGAGCCAAACGTCGAAGTTCACGTGAGGCGAATTAAATGGTTCTTTGGGTCCATTCAAGTTATTTTGGATTATGCCAGTCTTTGCACTGGGACTCGTTTTGAAAACGAGGATAAAGTGAATTTATAAAGTAAACAACACTGAGGCGATTAGACTTTCGAAAAGTCCTTCGTCAAGATACGCGCGGAACGAAGGACTTTTCATACTTGATTGGCGCCAATTTTAGCGACCCAAAAACGGGCCGCTGAGCTAGGCCAATCAGAATAGTCCTCGTGGACCCCAGGGGATAGAGGTATCAATCAAAGTTTGCCACACGCAGTGAAGCGTGACTTCCAACATGCTACTAAGGCCACCGGGTATTCCGAATTACGCGACTATTATAGGAAAATAATTCAAGAATATCTGTCTTGCATAGATCTGTTTGTGTCTGCTCCAACCAGAACTGGGAAAAGTCTGGCCTTTGAACTAGTCCCGTACGCTTTTGGTCGTTTACTTGGAGATGATTGCAATGCTATCGTATTCGTAATTGTTCCACTGATTTCAATCACGAACGATTTGGTCTCCAGCCGCAATTGTCGTGGCATTAGAGCGTCAAATGTAGGAGACAACACATTTAAAATCTTAAGTATAAACTGGTGTTTAGAAGTCCCGAGCCGATTCTCAACGACTATCGAAACATTTTTCGTCGAATGGAACAAAAAAATTAAAAATGTACCTGTATCATCGACGAGAGTCATTGAATCGCTAAATAGTCAGCTTAAGTTTCATTAAGATTTATCTTTCAATCCCGGTCTAGTAAGTCTCCTACACCTGAAGTCTGCCTGATCTTTCATGAGTGAAATCAATTGACTTTCTTGACGATTGGAAACTTTCCCTTACTTGCTAATCTTTCGAATTAGTGTTTCGTTTCTATCAGCACAAATCACGGCACAAGTGTTGGTCCAAAAAATACCACTGGAGATCTCCTTTCCAAGCGGCGACTCGAGATTAAAATGAGCTTTCGTTTTATTTCATCTTTGTTTCTGATACCTTTAGCACAAAGTTCACAAATTTCCTCTTTCGATTTCGTAGAAACAAACATGTTCGACTGTTTTCGTCGGATTGCGCCATCAAGTGCAGGACTTGCGAATGACGTCATCCCCTTTTTGGCACGAGACGCAAGTGAAAACCCTGCAAGCGAGACAACTCGACCTCTCGCGACTTCGTCGCTCGCTCATATTTTTCGCGTACTAAAAATCACGATTCGCTCGCGAAATCATTTTCTCCTGGGATTATCGTGAGGTCGACTTGTGGCAAGTCTATGAGGTGATGTCAATAACGTCAATAATAAAAGCAAGCTAGGTAACACAGGCTAACACCAACCCGGTGTGGCCAACACATCACGGTTGTGCGCATGCGTGATGTGTTGGCCACACCAAGGTTGGTGTAAGCGTGTCACCTTGCTTTTATTATTGTCAATAACGTCAAATGAAAACAGGTCCAAAAATACTGTTTTAAAAAAACACTCTACAAAGAAGTGGCTCTGTAAATGTATGGAGAAGCAGCCTGTTTTATTCTGAACAAGATGCCTTGTGGCGTTCACATGGGATACTGCTATTTGCGTAAAATATGAAAGGTTGGTTGCAAATGCTACTGTTCCCCAAAGCCGACTGAAAGTCACAAAGAAAGTTGTAAAAGCGCTATGGAAAGTAAAGTGTGATGAGAATGGAACATTTCTTTTGCGACTTCAAGGGTCAGTTCATGAATCAGACTTACTTCTATATGTGGTTATATTCAATCTAAAAAAAGTTAGTTACATTTATTTACAGTGAGAATCGGAATTCGAAATGATGACGACAAGAGGTGCAATATTCCCGTGTTCATCGCTGTTCTATCGCGCTTGATCGACTTAATCGATTTCAAAAGACGCTTAGGTTAATAGCTCTTAGAACACACGAAGATCACGTCTCCTGATTCTTCCTTCTGCGAATTCAGTCCGAGAACGTAGTAATTCGAAGAAGGGACAGAAGGGAAGTGGTGTGTGCCTTGGGAAGTCCGTGTGAGCTTTTCCGATTACCTTCCGTGAGAAAAAGTAAAAAGAGACATGAATGTTGTTTGTCCGACATGACAGTATCAAGGCAAGAGTTTCGTGGCAGGCGCGTGGCTGATTACCATATGTGACTACGATAAACGACATTCAACCAAATTTTAAACGTGGTCTGTCACAGGCATCCCACGTAACAATCTAGTTTCTTTATCATCAAGTGCACTTCTACTTTACAATTATTATTAAAAAAAAAAAAACAAGTTTGATATAAATTTTGCATGAAAAGATAAAAACACCTTCTTCAGTGATTACTTTCAGTTCATTTCCTGATTCACGAACTTTCAAGGGAAATAGGTTCAAGTTGTCGGAGTTCGAGGTATCGAGATTGGAAATAAAATAGATGAAGTAAGAAAAAATGGGGTTTGTTTGAAGTCAGACACTGCGCAGTTATGATTTGGAGGATTTGCCGTGAAAATGAAGCCAGGTATAGCAAACTGAATGTAATGTAACGTGAAACAGAACAAGTGAAAAACGATCATGCAGTACCCTAAATTTGACCGAAAAGCTTGTGTTTTGCAGGGAAAAAAAGAGAACGTGTTGTTTCTTTGAGGCAACTTCCTCGTTTTTGACTGCTTTGAATCAGATCACATTTGAGGCACAAAAGTCTGAGTTATAAAGACTAGGGTAAAATTATCTGAACAACTGATGACTTGACTAGGGTTGGAGCTAATTTAAATCGACTGTATTGTTACAGTTACGGTGAGATACTTATAAAGTTAAGATGCAAGAGGCAATATGGCATGAAGAGCACACTGATGAAACCTTCAGTAGCAAAAGCTGCAAAGAGTACTTCGTCGTCATAGACGTAATTTGCAGGGGTTGTTTATTTTCATAGTTCGAGCATCGAACAAAGTAAATAAACATGTCGTGAAAAGAACTAGCTCAAACTTTAATACTAAGTTCGTGATTTTTCAAATAATTGTCTTTTACGTTACGCCTTTATAAGTAAAGTGTTCTTACACTAAACACACCCATGGGTGTGGGGAATTTAACGAGTGGGTATCCATATTGACTTGCTAAATTTCAAACATAGATCACGTTTTTTAATTTTGCGGAAAACTTCAATATTCCTGTATAAAACATCTGTTAAAAATGCTACAGATCAATAGCTCCTCACTGACTGAGAATTGACTAAAACAGTAGTAAATTTCGAAAACTATTTGCACTTGGAAATTAATCCTGGTGGATTAAAGCTATCTAATGCATATCTACCGCGAAAATTATGGTAATGGTCTTATGGCGTAGGTATTTTCCGGCTTTAAACGATCAACAAGTCTTTGCCAATTCGACGAAAAAGAAGTAGACAGTTGCTTGCATTTTTTGGCCCCTTTTCACAATTACTTACTAAACGTTATTGTCTTTAATTGCTATATCAAATTTTGCGAAGCTTCTTTTTTGATAAAACTAGTCTCAATAAGGGCTCTTCGACCGAAACACGTGGATAGTTGTAGTCTGTAATTTGTCGTCTGGCTTTAAAAGGAACAATTTTGTATGATATCTAGTTGTTGTTTTTGTTAAACCCTGTTTTAGCACAGAAATTATTGTAATTATTCTTTTAGATGGCCAATGTTTTATTTTATTTTACCATGTATATGTATATATGAGGTGGAAGAGTTCAGAGGAAGAGATAGCATTTGTAAGCGATTGGCTTACAAAAAATGTCTTCAAAAGTTGTCTTCAAAGGAATTTTGGCTACATAATTCGTCTTTGTCATACTATAGCGTGAATACAATATGGTGCGTTTTTACACCCCCATTTCACTGTTAAAGCTTAAAGCTGTACGTTTTTTTTAGAAGTAATCAACCGACACTGAATAATTTAAAATACATGCAGTCGTAAACGCTCTAGGCTCTGTTGTTGATACGTATACAGTGCCCTCGTTAAACAACCTTTGCTGTGTTTCGGAGTTAGAGCAGCTTATACTTCCTTATTGACATCGTTCGAATTAATTAATTCAATTCTCAAGTCAATTTTAATAGTTTCAATAATAAAGTTGTGTTTTTGTAGTAGCTCAAGTCTGGTAAAAACGGCATCATCATATAAAGGGTCACGAAAAATGTGTTTAGTAGGGTTTGACAAAGGCCTTCTCCTTCTCTAATTTCGCTCTTTTTCCTCGTCCGTCTTCTCAACTAACTTTTCCCAACTGGCCGCCAACGCCCACGTCTTTTACACATATATAGCTTTACTAATCTATTCAAATTACGACATACATTTTTACGTGACAACACTAACAATCTTACAGTTTAAACACGACACTTAGGGCCCGATTACATGGCGAGTTTCAGTCGGGGCTGAAATTTCGCTCCGCCCTCCGGGCTGAAATATTGTTGGGATTACATGATGAATTTCAGCCCGGGGAAAAACGCAAATTTGCGTGGGAAGATTTACTGAGATGCGTAAACACCATTGATGGGCATGCGCGCGTTCCTTTTTCAGCCCGGGCTAAAATTTCATTTCGATTACATGGACTTCTTGCGTATTTTTCAGCCCGGGCTAAAAGTTTTTCCATGTAATCGCCACTTTCATTTCAAGAAAATTTCTTTCAGAACCCGGGCTGAAATCTCAGCTCGGCTAATCGGGCTGAAATTCTCCATGTTATCAGGCCTTTAACAGCGCTATAGTTACAATAGTATTTTCACAATGGAGACTCTAAAGAACAAATAAACTTACAAACTATTCTCTAAGGTACTAATCACGGTTGACTACGATACGAAATTAACACTGAATAATTAACACGAACGGAATAAACTGTGCAGCTAACGAAAACAAAAAGAAATTTTGTGACACCTGAAAAGAAATTTCATGACACATAACTCGCTTAAAAAGCTTCGGATCGAGCTGAGAAGCGAGATGATCATAGAAAAGACAACAAGACATTGACGTGAGCCAATTTTATTGCAAAAATATCAAAATTTAGGCTAAAATGCCGATTACCGTTTTCCTCATACAAACCTTCATAAATTCAAACCATTGTAACACAACACCTCCATATGCTGCAAGGCGAGAGTCACGTTTCGCGTATTCAAACTCGGTCGTTATGTAATTGCGTTCTCGAGGAACGAGAGTCCTAATTTGGTTTCGCAGGTTTCGCAGGCGCGAGAAATCAAGATTTTTTTGTGGACTGCAAATTGGCCGCCCCTCAAGGTTTTTGCAGGGGCTGTGAGCCTCGTTTTCGTGTCCATCTGTCTGCTCTCTTTTGTGGCTTCTTACGTTGTTTTCGACTTTTTGGGGTTTTCTTTGAAGCTAACTCGTTTTTAACTCTGATTGCATTCGACAAAAAAGACAATGCAGTCCCAATGCAGCCTGGAGTGAGAGTTTTTGGTCGGGCGAAAACAAATTTAATACATCATCACAAAGCACGTGTATACGAGACGATTTCTTCGCGATCGCTCGTTTCTAGAAGTTTTTATTCTGGACCGAGCATGGCCTTTTTTGTCAGGATGTGAGATGACGT
>NC_090889.1:16141736-16156736 GCF_036669925.1 Montipora capricornis
GTTTGAACGGTCCACGTGGTTTTACAGGCGAACCAACTATACATGGAAAAATAAAAGATCTTAAAAGGTGACCAATATAAGGAAAGTAACTTCTGAAATATATATACATATTTACCGTTCATTTCAGTAGATAGGTTATAAAGGTAGGATGTTCTCTGGTTAATGTCACCTTCATCAAATCTAAAAAATGACAACCCTCCGCTAGAAATAGGAACCGGTAGGGCTGCTATAATGAGAATCAGATAACAAAAACCCACAGCAATTTTATGAGGAATTCTTTTGACAATGTTAACATGTCTTACAATACCTCGAGTTTGTCTCATGTACTCGGCATTGTTTGCAGCAATTAGCAGCGGCTGTCCTTCACTGTCATCTGTTCCATGCTGATTCTCCACTGTCGGTTCAGTAACTGAGTTCAAAAATGACTCCTCGTTTCTATTTGCAGCTTCTTCGATGTCTCGCATTTCACTATGAGTTCCGTTCCCTACTGCACGACCTTCACCTTCTTGTCGGGTTCCAAACATCCAACAGAATTTCTTTGTACGTGTCAGCCAAACCAAAGTTATGATCGGTCCAACGAGGAACCAGTAATAAAGTTTCTTTAAATATGATTTCATTTTATTCAGTTCAAAGGAGTTTTGCAGTGGAACTCGGATCTCCACATTTGTTCGGTCGTTAGAAGCCAAAAAAGAATTAACATCACCAGGGAACTCGCCTGTGGGGAATAGTCCACACCATTCAGCAGATAAAATCGGAATCAGGCGCTTGTACGAAGAAATTTCTTCCTTCGTCAAATATAAAGGAAAATCATCTGTTAAACATATCAACACAGAGTACCCTGCGTTCTGTGCATTTACTGTCAGCTTCTCCAAAGGACACAAACTATAGTTGTTGTTTGTCAGATTAACAAGAGCGACTTTGAGGACCTGAATTTTTGCATTGCGTACATCCTCCAGCGGCTGGCATGCATTTGAGGGCTTTGAATACACCGCCAGTCCATTCAAAATAAAATCTTGGTCTTCCCTTGTGGTTGTTGCCCTTATGAAGGACTGCAACGAAGGTATCCCAAACCCTGTTATGTCGAACATGTTGCATTTTACTGTAAACCCGCGAACGATGAGGGTCTCGTCATAAGCTGGATACACAGTGAGAGTGTTTCCTGCCGGCATGTTATCAAGCTCCGGCAACAACCCAGGTGCATAAAATGCAAGCATGGAGATCAAACCTATTATCACCAAGAAGGAAAAGCAACAGCCCATTGCAGCACACTTCCCCGACATCTTGAATAAAAAGCGGAAGCAAACCAGTCACGCGAAAAGGAATCCATTTGAGATAACAACAGCTGTTTCAACAGCTGACAACTATTTATCTTTGTATTGGCCAATCACCGTTAAGGCTAGAACTGACCTCTAGTGCTTTGTTCAAATTGGATAAACAATATAATTGGCCTACAACGAATTAACATATGGATTTAGCCAAGCCTAAGAGCGGAGCTCCCTGGTTATTGCTGCCGATAGGCAGCCTTCATATTCTTGAAGCCATCGAGAAATTTTGGTTCGACGGTTCGACCCATCGTTAGCATTAAGAAACAGCAAATCAGAAATTCTGTTATATAGATAATCTTTATTTAAAACACGGTCAATTCATCAGCCCATAAAAATACATATCACATACGCTAAAAAATATTTAAAATTCAAACTAGTTAAAATATAAAATATTTAAAAATATTTAAAATTCAAGCTATAAACTAAAAGCTGTTTTCCGTGAATGCCGTGCGTTAGACTTAAAAAATGTCATTAATCTTGCGTTTAAATACCCCCAGAGACTCTGTGTTCCTTATATCGCATGGTAGACTGTTCCATAATGTGGCGCCATTGTAGCTAAAGCTTTTTCGGTAATAATCAGTGCGCGGTAATGGAACATTGAGCTTATTTTCAGAGTCCCTGAGGACATAAGCACTGTCACGCTACGTAAACTTTGAATACAGATACTCCGGAGCTAGCCCGTGAAGACATCTAAACACCATAGTGGCTTTATGAATTTCCTGCTGGCGTGCAAGATTTTTCCACCCTAAAAACTCGAGTAGCTCAGTTGCATCAGCATCATAGTTCGAGAATGTCAACACACGGGCTGCTCTATTCTGCAATTTCTGCAGTTTGTCTCGTAGCGTTTTCCCACAGTTACCCCAAACAATGTCACAGTAATCAAAGTGAGGTTTTACTAAAGCTTGGTAAATGAGATGTAAGGTTGATGCTGGAATCAGGTGCCTAATTCGCTTTAGGGCCCCGATACCAGAGGCGATCTTTTTAGTTAATTTTTCGATGTGACTATGCCAATCGAGTTTATCGTCTATTATCACACCAAGCGATTTTGTAGCTGTAACCTGGCTCACTTGAGTATTGGTCATTCTAATTGTTGGTGAAGCTGTGAGAGTATTCAGTCTCTGCCTCGACCCTATTAGCATGAATTCGGTTTTGGTCATGTTCAATGTGAGTTTGTTCGCTTGTAGCCAGTTGAAAACGTTTGCTAGGTCTTCATTTAGACAAAACTGAACATTCTCAAGATTGCTGCCCGCGTATGTAAGGTGCGTGTCGTCAGCGTACATTCTCGGTTTACAATTTGATAAGCAATTTGGAAGATCGTTGATATATAATAAGAACAATAATGGACCGAGGATGATCCCTTGAGGGACGCCGCATGTCAATGTACAGCTATTGGATAGCGACCCGTTCACAGAGCATTTTTGTGTGCGGTTTTCTAAGTATGACTGAAACCATTTGAAAGATTTGCCATGTATACCATAATAGTTTAGTTTCGATAGAAGGATCTGATGATCAACAGTGTGAAAAGCTTTTTTCAAATCTAGAAAAATGACTCCATTGATTTTCCCGTTATCAATATTATATGCCCAAGAATCTGTCGCTTCCAACAAAGCTGTTACAGTTGAATGATTAGCACGAAACCCTGATTGATTTTGACATAGAATATCGTGCGCTTCCAAATAGGCATAAAGCTGTTCATAACACAGGAAACTTTTTGCAATTCCCAATCTGTGAATAAAATGGGTTATTTCTGTGTTCTAAGTGGGTTTCTCTTGGGAATTTCCCAAATTGGGAAAGTGATACCAAAACCAATCTTGGCACAAGAATTCCACATTATTTCCCCTATATTGGGATTTATATGTCCCAACAATTCCCCTATAGTGGGATTTACATGTCCCAGTAATTCCCCTATATTGGGATTTACACGTCCCAATAATTCCCCTATATTGGGATTTATATTAATAGAATATCGTGCGCTTCCAAATAGGCATAAAGCTGTTCATAATATAAACTATCTTTTCAAACACCTTTGCCACTATTGGAATCACCGATATTGGGCGGTAATTGTTAACATCACCGCGGTCACCCTGTTTATAAAGAGGGGTAACCCTTGCATATTTCCAGTCATCTGGAAACGTCCCTTGACTAATGGATTGATTGAAAATATCACATATCGGCATACAAATAAGGTCAGCACATTCCCTGACAAACCTAGCAGATATTTTGTCAAGGCCCGTTGCCTTTGACTTGTCTAGTTTATTTAAAAGTGAAAATACTTTGTTTGGGTTGGTGGGTTGGAGCTTAAACCGTTTATCTGTAACAGTAAGATATCTTTGATAGCTACCATTATCACAATTTATCTCACTGGCAAGTTTTGGACCAATGTTAGCAAAGTGGTTATTGAATTCATTTGATAGCTCCAACGGATTAGTTATCGTTAATCCGTTCACTTTTAGTGACGCCACTGACGTTTTCCCAGATTTCCGAGAAGTTAGCTCGTTTATAGTCTGCCAGGTCTTTCGGGAGTCGCTGGTGTGCTTATTAAAACTATTTTGGTAATAAACTTGCTTAGCTGAGCGTATTTGCTTATTGACTATATTTCTCTGTTTCTTAAATAATGCCCAATCGTTAGGATCATTTGTCTTGCTAGCTTTGATTTTTAATATGTCTCTATTATGCATAAGGTCTTTCAATTCAGAGGTAATCCACGGAGAACACCTTGAACGAACGCGCATCGTTTTCAGTGGGGCATGTTTGTCAGCGATAGCCAGAAATGTACTTTTCCATTGCTGCCACATCACGTTTGGGTTGGAAGACTCGTATACATTATCCCAACATTGAGATAGAATATCATAACGAAAATTTTGGCGATCGAAATTTCGGAAACTTCTATATGTAATAGAATTATGTCCATTAAACATCCCGTTCAGAGCAGGTTTTCTATACACATACACCATGCTATGATCACTTATCCCGATATGACAAACTCCCGAACAAGCAATTTTATCCGAGCAGTTGGTATAAATTAAATCAATTAGAGTTGATGAGGTGGGTGTTATCCTCGTCGGTTCAGAGATGAGCTGCTCGAGTCCGTAGACATCAGCAATACTCCTTAATTTGGATGTGTCATTATCATATCGAGTAGTGATCATGTCACAGTTCATGTCTCCCAGTGCAAAAAATTCTACATTTTCACTATCCAATTTCCCGATTAGGGATTCAAATGGAGAAAAAATGCCAATGGGAGAGTCAGGTGGTCTGTACCAAGTAACGATCACAAAAGATTTTGAATTTGGCTTATGGATTTCCAAGCAAAGATTTTCTAATGCATCCATATGTAGGTCATTTCGTACTGTAAAATTGATTGAATTTTTTACATAGAAGCATACCCCTCCGCCGCATTTTGTAAGTCTATCGCGGCGAATTATTTCGTATCCCGGAATATGAACATCATGATCTCGAATACTCTCGTTCAGTTTCGTTTCATTTATGGAAACAATATCGATATCATTGTTTGCTAATAGGATTCTCAATTCGTCTATATGTGTAGTTAATTGATTAATATTGAGTGATGCCATTCTAAAACCGCGCAAAGGAGGCAATATCGAGACAGATTTTTCGGCCCTTTGGTTGCTTAATGCATCCCGCACGGCATTGACGGACAGCATATTATCTCATTCTAGGTGCGATTTAAAATTATTATAAAACTGCTCATTACCTTTAAAATTTAAGTGCAGTCCACCTTTGTTGAATCCACCATGAGATATGTTCTCATGATGGATTAATTTCCATCCATTTTGATGGCAGAACTTCTTTAGATGCTTGTTGGCTGTTTTCACTGCCTGGTCAAGCTTATCTTTTCTGCATACAAGCTCCGAAAGCGTGACTATAGTATCGCAGGTGCCCTCAATCTGCCTCGCGAGATCCACAATCGATTCCGCAACAGCCTTTGGTTCCCTGGTTTTAAGATCATTAGTCCCAATGTGTAAAATCACTTCGTTGGGCGAAGATTCCAGATTAGGTTTGAGATAGTGATTCATGGCCTTTGTCGTAGCGCCCGAGAAAGGCTTGACTATAACCCTATGGCCGACTGCTTTTCCCAGGTCTTTTCCAGGTATTCTTGAGATCATCGAATCTCCTATGAGCAGGGTTGTGCGCTCTTTTGGTTGTTTTTCGGGTTCGGATTCTTTTCCTGTCAGGGTGTTATTAGGACCTCCTTTGTCTTTCGATTTCTTTCTTTTGTTCTTTGATTTCACAATGAAGCTTTGTTCTTTGTTGGCGCAAGGTGTTGATTCATCCATATTTTGGGCAATGGTATGTTCGTTAAAGTTGTTATTCGTTGAACGGCATTGAGTAGCTGCTTCTCCGGATACGATTTGCAATGCAAAACTTAAAGAATCGCGTTCTTGGACTAACTTTTTATTTTCTTCCTTCAAAGATAGAATAATATCCCTAAGTCGAGAATTTTCGGATCTCAGGTCTTCCTCTTTAATAGGTTTCTCTTTTATATGAGCCCATAAGTTCCGCACTTCAGATTTCAGACAGTCTAACTCCTCTTGTACTGATTTGGCGTTCTTGTTAAATGGCGCAGTCTAGCTAATCAGCAGCTATCTGACCCTGTCTTGTAAGAAAAATTGACATGTGCTTGCTCAGCGGACAGCGGAAAATGGAAACTCGCATGTGCTCGAAGTAAGTTATAAATACAATTGATCAGAGTCAAGGTTTCGCTACTTACAGGTGAGTTTTGGGACTTTTTGCTGATCTATTATGATTACTTCTATTCGAGGAAGCATTCATCAAGCTCATGAAGCTTTCAGTGAGCATTCTAGAGGCCGACAGTGTGCATTTCTGTCACTTGCAGCTTTGCTTTTCAATCGATCGAATTCGATCGATTTATGGGCACAAACAAATATCGATGACATCTTATGTCAGGGAGATCGCATGTATTTACATGCACTAACCACTAAAATGGTTCCCGATGCCAATAGTCTTTCAATAGAGGAGTTGCCGGAGGTAGCAACCTCGCAGAACAATGTTGAGTACGGTTTAATGCACCTATCAATGCTAAGATGCCTGGGGTGGATGCCGAGCATAGGCGGGGGATTTGAACGCAGATCAGTTTTTCTCTTCAAATGCCCGGGCCCAGGGAAGTCATCCTGGGTCAAAAAAAGTGCAAATTCCTCACCCCAGGGGCACCCGGAGCTTAGAACGATCTGCCACGTGTTCCAGAGCGTCAACAGCCACAAACTCCTGTCATTCGTATCCGAATTGCTCAACCAAGATTTCGTCGTCAATATCAATTTTGAATTCTGTTTTCACCGTATTGATAAAACTCTCACCAACTACCAGAGTCTTACAGCTCTCGCCGTACTGAAAAGGTATGCTTATGAATTCAAGCAAGTCTACTCAAGCTGCTCGAAGAAAACTCATGAAGATTCAAACATATGCAAAAAATATGCACCAGAATACAACGGAAACAAAAGCTTTTCTATTGGATTACATCTCAACCTTGTTAAAAAGATTCGATGACCTTTGTCTTACAAAATATAGAGCAGATTCATTCACCTTTCTTTCATTCATGGGGTTGAGGGAATCGCAGAGAATCGGTTTGCTGCTAGTGACTTCTGGGTAATTCCAAAATGGCGGTACTATTTTTCAGTCTTTCTCGGTCATTCAAGATGGCGATCAGCCAAGATGGTGTCAGTGGACCCCACTCTTCTAACGGTTAAAGTCAAAAGTGTCGACCCCCGGAACTCAACGAATGATCAAAAGTCCCTACCACGGGCAGACTTGTAACGTCAAATCCCCCTCCAATGCCTGGCTTCCCCCCCCCCCCCCCACCCCAGCGGCTTAACATTGATAGGTGCACAAACTACAACAAATTTTATCAAGGGCGCATTGATCGCTCATTTTGTGGCGATGGGCGATTTTGCTCACTGCAGCACGTTTTGATTAATGCATTTTCGAATAGTTCAAGTGCAATGTTAGAGCTTGATGGTTATGTGATCGCTGTTATCAAAAAATCAGCTTTTTTGTACCTATTTGATTCACATGTACGAAATTCGCTGGGAATTCCAGACGAAAATGGAACTGCTGTTGTTTTAAAGTTTTCTGAATTAGATGAATTTCAAAATCATGTAGGAACTTTGGGACATTGTCTGAATGTTAGGATATTTGAAATTGTATCTGTCTATACGCATGCTAATGTTTGTGCAGCTCAATTATCTGAACAAAGTCATATTAATGGTGTAGAAACAATTACTGAAATGTCAGTAAGTGGTAAGAAACGTGATGAGCAAAAACAGGCAACACTTGCTAAACGAAGGGAAGCTTATCAAAAGAAAAAAGCATGCGAAACTGAAGCCCAAAGACATGCAAAACGTGCTAAAGAAAGAGAGAATTATCAAAAAAGAAAAGCATCGGACACTGATGAGCAAAGACAAGCTAGACATGCTAAAAAATAGAAAATTATCGAAAAAGAAAAGCATCGGAGCTTGATGAACAAAGAGATGCTAAACTTGCGAAAAGAAGAGAAAACTGTCAAAAGAGAAAAGCATTTCGGCGAAATTACTTGCAAACTTGTTCCCAGCTTTTTGATGCCTAAAATTGTTTATGTTCCCTTATTCCCTAAGATACATTGTCACTGTTCCCCTGTTATCCAGTTCAAAGTAGCCGTGCACTTGTTTCCTTGTTCTCCAAGACCCCTGGTAGGGCTTTGCAAATGTGATGATAAATCTCTCTTTTATAATTGCTTGGGGGTAATAAGGTGACAAAGATATTGAAGAACTTATGTTAAAATCATTATTTTGGTACACAGGGGCTTTGAAAATCACATCAGTAGTTAATAATGAAAAAAATAGTCCCCGACGACAAACAAATACCTCAGAAACCTAGCTTTCAATGAAGAGAAATGGCCATTAATCGAACTAAACAAACAAACAAAAAAACATCAATTAGCAGTTGGTTACGGATCGACACAAGAAAACGAAGGTAGAAAGATCTTTGTTACACTTTTATTCAAGCAAAATTTAATGAGCCGCACAGCAGTACAACGTTGCGTGCCTAACTGGCAAATCAGAGAGTGCGTGAAATGTGACAGATATGTCAACTGATGGTAAATTATTGTCTTGATAAGATTTCTTCCTTTACAGGTGTCAGTAAGACATCGATCGACGCCTGCACTAAAGAAGCGTTCTTCAGTGCGGTAATAGTTGCACTCGAGTTGTTTGCCATGTTTGCCATTGTCAGTGTTCTTTTTGAATAAGTAAAGCGCACAACGTGAAGGAGCTGAGAGAATCACTAAATACAGTTGGAGTAACAGGTAGCTTAAACAACGACGACGGCGACCGCAACGAGAACTTCATCTCAAAATATAAATTCACGCTATTGTAATCACTTCGTGAATATTTTAACCTTTTTAATATGACAGGGTGTGGTAGTTCCTCAAAAATGACACTGGTCGGAACGGCGTTTATTCATAGGGGAGAAAATGAAAATTTATCGTCAAGTGCTGACGTTCTTCATAAAACACCAAATTTGGCTATTTTGCAGACGACGGAAATGGGCAAAAGTGAAAAACGCAAGTGACCATTTCAACCTTTTTAATACAAGGGTGTGGTAGTTCCTCAGAAATGACACTCGTCTGAACGGCACTTAAGTTAGGGGAGAAAATTAAAATTTATCCTCAAGTGCTGACGTTCTTGATAACACCCCAAATTAGGCTGTTTCACGTTGTTGTTTTGCTGACGTCGGTAAAGAAATGGACAAAAGTGAAAAACGCACGTGCAGGTCGTATACAAAGCTATTGTTTTTGCCCACTAAATATGCAAATTTGTGACGTTCTGGTTCCCGTCGCCGTTGTCGTTGCTTAAGGGTTCTCATTTTTTAGCCAAAATCTCCTAAACTTCCCGGCGTTAGGCAAACGGTAAGACCATTTTTCGACTTAGGACTACGTTTTGAGGTGGCCCCTTCATTCCAACTCGGTTAGTGCGAACCAACCACGTTGTTCCTCTCTCTCCATCTCTCCATGTTAGAGCATTCCTGCGTAATACCGAGTTTAAAATTTCATTTTGACTTCTGTCATTTGTCATATGACATTATGGAGTACGAGCATTAAAGAAGATGTGATTTTGAAAAACATTTAACTATAAAAAAAAGCGATAAAATATATTTACACATGCCAAGTAATACTAAAAACTTTCGTTAAAAAACGAGATTTCGACGTTGCCTAAACGTCATTATCAAGCCAAATTATTTAAAAATTACAATCTATAAATACTAAAAGAACAGAAGCTGATAAGAAATGGACAAAAGTAGAAGTAAAAGTAACAAAAGACAAAAGTAAAAGAGAGAAAGTGAAAATTAATTAAAAAGTTTCGCACGTATGGAGTCCGTGTTTAACAAATTTTTTCAAGTGTAAATGTATTTTATCGCAATTTTTTAAAGTTAAGAGCATTAAACGACAAAAACCACCAAATTCCGGTTGTTATTTTTTTAAGTCCCGGGGTGGGCTTTTTTTTAATCTTGATCTTCTATTTGTTAATTTATTTGAAGACTTTGCCTGTTCCAGGCTTTCAGATAATGGAGTCGGCCGAGATCTCAAGGAGTGAAAATCGTAGGTGGTATTAAACCGCGGAGAGTTAGGTTCCACTTTCTAATCCTTTCACACTCCAGGCTTTCGAACACTTTCCCATTATTACGTAATTAACTGGCTCATCAAAATTATCAAAAGGAAATTTTATTCGAAACATTAGTATGCCTAAATATTTTACAAATATAAATTTTTATACACTTTTCGTATTCAAAAATCTTTCAAAGATTCTCACGGAACAGTAATTACTCTACGGCTCATTTAAAGTAATGCTTTGACATCACCTAGACATAAAGGAGCGAGGCAATTCAGAAATAAATGCTGTATATCAGTGCCACTATCAATTTTGATTGAAAAGAGGCCACCAGAACTTTGTTGCTATTAAAGTTTTCGTTCATCTAGGAACCTAAAATGTTCTTTTTAAACGTAGAGAGTCACGTCATTACGTACAAGAAGAAAAAAGAACTCTAATACATCTCTTGTGTTAGCCTGTTTCAGGCTTTTAAATAGCGATGGCTACTTTTCTGTGAGTGTTTTTGAAGAATTTTTACTTTAGATACCGGTAAACAAACTTTACTGAGCTGTGCGCACTTAAGCTGAACGGTCACGCATCGTCTCATTAAAAAGGATTGCGTTACCTTCGCCAAAAAACTTTGAGAAGATTCTTGGAGAAGCAATGCCAAATATTCAAAATTAGCGTCACCACGAAGTAAAAGAGTCCATATGCATTCAAATTGAAGTTAAAACAAATCCAAAATGGAATACTGGGGAAGAAAATAAGGCTTTACACCTGTTCTAAGCGGGTTCCCTGAATAATTCCAGAGTTTTCCGCGAAGAAACGTATTAAATTTCAGTTTATTATTTAAAGTAATTTCCGTTATTTTCCCGTTACTCTTAGTCTTTGAATTCAAATTCGTTATAACTGCCATGTTTTATCACATTTTTTCCAGTATTACGTCAACATCAATTTACTATATATATGTACATAGAAGCAATTCAATGTTAACTCTCATTGTACCTGAAAAAGGCTGGTTTGGCCAGCCGAAATATAGTACACCACTAAAATCAAATCTACTTTGTATCGGCTCTTGCTTAAAATATTTAGTTTCCCTGAATAATGCTTTTCATGAATTGTAAATCTGTATTCTGTCTGAAAAAAAATAAAAACCCCTGAAGAAGCCAGGAGCGTGACTGTAACGCGACAAGTTGTAATCCCTAGTTTGGAAATTTTCAGGGCATAATTTGTTAGAAATGTGGGTAACTTGTCAATCTAACGTTAACACTTACGGGAATACGTCAAAATTAAGTAATAGAAGACCGGCTGCCAGCAACCAGCCTGTAAGTAAATATGAGATAATACGTTAATATCCAGCTATGGAAGAATGTTCTGCACTTTGCTTGTTTTAATCTTTGCGACCATCCTGATTCAATAACAAAGCGAGGCTACGTTTTTTATTGTGCAGATCAACGAAGGCTTACTTGATTACAGAGAACAGCGGACGAAGTGTGGCTAACTCAGCCTGAGCTACGCCGCTCCTTTCGTAGTGACAGCTACTTTACTGGCATCAGATAGGCGTTCACTTGTTGCGTCTTGTTGTCATCTTATTTTTGAAAACTTCAATCCGCACACAATCAAAACCCATTTTACCACAGAGGAATATCCTCCACGGATATTTTGGTCTTAACTCGTGTCACCGGATTTCTTTCCGACGAATGCGTTCGTTTCCCACGTTGTCGCGTTACAAGCGGGAAAGAAATTTCCTTCGACGAAGACTGGGACGTTCTTTGCGCCGTGCACATGCGCGGTTGCAGAATAGTAGACTCAGGCCTGGCCGTTACCGGACGGCTTGAATGAACACTGTCATGTGCAGTGAAGGACCGACAGCGCATCTGGATTGGTTCATTTGAGCCGATAGGCTGGTTATAACCGCTCAATCTCGCTGAACGGCCAACGACAGCGGTTTTGGGTCTGAGATCTTTCTTCTTGATAGTTTCTTTTTGTGACGAGACCTTTTCGTCGTCATTCGGACCATGAAGTCTTTGATAAAGGGTGTGCGACTCAATCGACACTTTACGACGAATACGCGAAGAATGTTCGTCACTATCGCCATTTTCACGAAATCGTTGCGGATTAGGAGTGTTGGACTCAATTGACACTTGACGAAGAAGACCCGAAGTTTGTTCGTCTGTATCGTCGATTTCTTCGGAAAGACTCGAAACACATTTGTTCTCTCTTTCAAATTCGCAGTGCAGACAACCTGTCAGTGGGCAGTTGCAGTGGCTGACTTGAGAAAAAGCATGCAAAAACAAAGCACGAAAACTTGTCACATCGCGACAACTGCAACGACCATGCCACGATATGTATCCTGCAATAATAAAAGATAACAACGTTGGTGATTACCTGGTAACTAGTTAGGTGCGCCTACCCGGGAATTTCCATCATAGTTAATAGAGGGGACTGGTTTTGAAGCTCGGCAAACATCAAAGGAACAAACAAAGATGCCAAGATTTAGGTTGGAAAGTCCACGGCCGTGCACAATCTTTTGTTTTGGGCTCATACACTAGTTAGTTCCTCAGTACGGAGTAAACAACTATTGTGTTTTGTACACGGTCAAGGCCAAAAAAGAGAACAAAAACCTACAGCAAAGAAATTTGTCGGGTTTCATATCCATTCTCCCCTATTAACTATGTTTCCATATTTCCAACAAGGTATCGACGAAAACAGAGCTACCTAAAACCGTTAAACTCTTCCAGTATAGAAGAACGATGGTTTTCAGGTTCAAAAATACTCTCTACGAAACGTGACGAGCTCTCGACTCCCATCTCGTGGTCTTTGTAAAGGGATTTGTTTTTAACGATTGTCACGTAATGTAGGGTGTTCGAACTCTTTCTTACAACCAGCGAAATCTTCGACTGAAAAATACGCGTTTCATTTGCTATTATTAACGTTTCAGAATAATCGCCTCAGGGCTTACTAAGGGTAGCTTGGATCTGTCCTAAACCGCAGTTATTCAGCCACAGCATCGTTTTTTTAAACGAAGAATACCAAATCTTAATAAACCCACTATTTTACAACTGTTTCAATAGTATATCCCGAAGGGACGTTTTTGTGCGGTCGATCATAAATTTAAACTATATCGAACAGATAGCTAAGAGTAACATCCACGAAAAAGGTAAGCGTGTTGCACCTATAGACCACTTTGATAAATAGAGACCACTTTCACATTCTTTTGTGTTTATGTTAATTATACTCACTGCCCTCATTTTGAAACAAATCTTCCTTTAAAATTTGCTCGTCGTAGCGATGGTAGAAAGGCTTGCTAGCATTAAAACAGAAGAATGCTTTATTTTGGCTGCCATTATAAAACAAGTCTATTGGTCACGAAGAGATGTACTCGTCCATGATGACTCGAAAACGATCCTTAAAAAAAACGTAAATACGTGATCAACTGGAAGACTGTTTTGTTAACTACGCTGTATTTTACAACTACAAGGAGGAAGGGTTACGTTTTTGCAAACGTTGGCCGTGTAGCACTTATATTTCAACGATTAACTATTGGAGGGTAATGTAAGGTGCTAGTTTTCTACCCGTGTAAACCATGTGAGCGTTAGCCCTAGTAATGGAAAGTGGGCCCACACAAGGACAAAAAAATTCTGAGCAGGGTGGGAATTGAACCCACGACCTTCGGGTTAGACGGCGGAAATTTAAGATCTCAATTTCACGGCAATGAATATGTACAAGTACAAGGAAGAATTACGTTTTTACAAACGTTGGTCGTGTAGCACTTATATTTCAACAGAATTAACTCTTGGAGGGTAACGTGAAGTGCTGGTTTTCTACCCATGTAAACCATGTGAGCTTTAGACCTACTAATGGAATTAGGCCCACACACGCTTAAGGACAGAGAAAAACTCTGAGCAGGGTGGGAATTGAACCCATGACCTTCGGGTTAGACCGCGGGAATTTAAGATCTCAATTTCACGGCAATGAATATGTACAAGTACAAGGAAGAGTTACGTTTTTACAAACGTTGGTCGTGAAGCGCTTATATTTCAACAGAATTAACTCTCGGAGGGTAACGTGAAGTGCTAGTTTTTTATCCATGTAAACAAATACAAATACCTGACAAATTCAGTAAGAGAATTGTTGGAACCCCAACCAAACCAAACACCTGACAAACATCCGGTTCCATGATAACATTTCGTCGTGCAGTACGACTCCGCTGACTTTGAAGACTGCAGGCACAGGTATGAGTCACACAGTCGCTTGTCTTGCGCCAGTTTCTCTCGATCAGGGTGTTAGCAAGGGACTGGCGATGACTTGTGACAGGTTCGTTACTTCGGACGCAGCACGTAATGAACTTATAGTGTAAAAGATAACAAGCTGAACTTTAAGTATAAGTGTCAACCCTTGCGCTTAACCTTATCTTAATGAAGTTTGATCCTACATTTAAGTGTAGATGTAGCAAAGACAACCAATATCCTGACAATAACGTCCAGTTTCTATCGACCAATCAACTCAACGACAAGAAAACGAATACGAAAGTTCGACAACACTTAACACTTGACTCAGAAGATGATGGTCATACACAGCGTCATTAAAAGGTAAAAACTGGGCCGGAGAATCAAACTACACCAAGACAAGCAATTCCTGGGTGTAAACTTGGCTCAATAAATAGCAAAACAGAAAAACAGAAAAAAAAAAAAGAAAGAATGAGAAAAATATATGAAGTTAGAACGATCGCGAGGCATGACACCGAACAGGCGCGGGTTCCAGTATCGCCGACAACGCCAGTTGCTGCTCTTAACTGAGTATGGGCAGGAACGACTCGGACGACGTTTATCTAGAACAAATGTGGAGTCTGGATGTGGATTCATCTTGTTCTGAATAATATTTGTTTAGTGTTAACTTTAAAACTTCACTCTTGAGAAAGCAAAGCATCATAGCTCTCGTCTGTCACTGCAGAGTCGCACTGCAGATTCAATCATCACTGACGAAGTCTACAGTGACAGAGGAAAGAAAGGAAAGGAAAGGAACTTTATTTATTTGTCTAATATTCTAGCGTCGTAGAGCACTAATCGGGGACA
>NC_090889.1:16164236-16171736 GCF_036669925.1 Montipora capricornis
ACCTTCACCTACTTGTCGAGCTCCAGACATCCAACATAATTTCTTTGTACGTCTCAGCCAAACCAAAGTTATTATCGGTCCAACGAGGAACCAGTAATAAAGTCGGCTTAAATATGATTTCATTTTCTCCAGTTCAAAGGAGTATTGCGCGCGGGGTGGAACTCGGATCTCCACATTTGTTCGGTCGTTGGAAACCAAAAAAGAATTAGTATCACAATACTGACAATAAGGGAATGAGTCCTTGGGGACTAGTTCACAGTCCTCGTTTGTAGCATGTAAAATTGGAATCAGGAGCTTGTAGGACGAAGGAAAACCATCTAAGCCTTCTTCTGTAAAACATATCAACACAGAGTACCCTGCGTTCTGTGCATTTACTGTCAGCTTCTCCAAAGGACACAAAGTATTGTTGTTGTTTGTCATATTAAGAAGAGCGACTTTGTGGACCTGATTTGGTGCATTGCGTACATCCTCCAGCGGCTGGCATGCATTTGAGAGCTTTGAATACACCGCCAGTCCATTCAAAATAAACCCTGTGGTTGTTGCCTCTGTGAAGGACTGCAACGAAGGCATCGTAAATCCTGGCACGGCGAACACGTTGCATTTTAGTGTGTATGAGGGATCGGAATCCAAGCTGTTGTCATACACAATGAGAGTCTTGAAGTTACCGCTACCCGGCTGGTTACCAATCCAAATTGGCCAATAACTCGGTAGATAAAATGTAAGGAAGAAGATGAAACCTATTATCACCAAGAAGGAAAAGCAACAGCCCATTGCAGCACACTTCCCCGCCATCTTGAATAAAAAGCGGAAGCAAACCAGTCACGCGAAAAGGAATCCATTTGAGATAACAACAGCTGTTTCAACAGCTGACAACTATTTATCTTTGTATTGGCCAATCACCGTCAAGGCTAGAACTGACCTCTAGTGCTTTGTTCAAATTGGATAAACAATATACTTGGCCTACAACGAATTAACATATGGATTTAGCCAAGCCTAAGAGCGGAGCTCCCTGGTTATTGCTGCCGATAGGCAGCCTTCATATTCTTGAAGCCATCGAGAAATTTTGGTTCGACGGTTCGACCCATCGTTAGCATTAAGAAACAGCAAATCAGAAATTCTGTTATATGGCGCAGTCTAGCTAATCAGCAGCTGTCTGACCCTGTCTTATAAGAAAAATTGACATGTGCTTGCTCGGCCAACTGGGAAACATGGACTGGACTCTGGACTGGACTTTGGACTGGACTCTGGACTGGACTCTGGACTGGACCCTGGACTGGACTTTATTAAACGAAGTTAATATTTAACCAATCATATAAGGATTAACCGCTTCTATTTAATTATTAACCAGCGAGAATGAGAATGGATGTTTTTTTTCAAAGGGAACATAAACGAAAAATCGAACGATGCTGCCCAGAAAATTTAAATCAAGTCAAGTTACCATTACGTGACGACGATATATCTCATCGAGGCGCTGTCTAAAGAATGTTAGGAATGTAGTCCAATTCAATATATTCGATATGTTAAGCGCAATCTCTTTGCGCACTATTTCTGCAATTGAACCAGCCAGGAAACTGCAAAGTAAGCACTTCAGTTGTTTACAGCGGTAAATTAACGTTACAAACCCCACCACTTATACGCTTTGCTATGATTGCGTGAACGCTGTGAAAGTTTGAAGTCATCAGGTGACAATGTAATGTCGTCACGCGATCCTATCTTGTGCGTGTGCTATTTTAGGAATGTAGCGGACCACCCCTATAGTGAACATTTTTATCACGTTCCAGTTCTTATCACACAAACGTTCATGTCACACGAAACCACGCTGATGTAATTGTACCGATAACACTAAAAAGGCTGATGACTGTTCGTTTTTTTCGGCGTATGTACTGTACCGATAACACTAAAAAGGTTGATGACAGTTCGTTTTTTTCGGCGTATGTTAGCTTGTACTCCAGTACCGATGGTAATTTGTGAAAGACGTAACTGCAAAAATATTCGAAAAAGAAAAGAAAGTGACGAAGGAACTATACATTCTTGTGCAGTTAATTTGTGCATTGTATGGAATGGGAATAAAGTAGCGTACGAAAAAGGACGATTGTCTAATAAAGGCTAAAGGATTGCCTAACAAAGGCTACTTATTCCGAAACGAAAAGATATTCCTGATAAGATATTTCAAAGCAAGATAATTTTAAGGCGTTGTGGCTCCCTCCCTGTTGCATAGTTTTAGTTCATGTCATGTCGAATATATTGAATTGGACTACATTCCTTATATTCTTTAGACAGCGCACGCATGAGATATATCGTCGCCACAGTGTTCACGTAATAGTAGCTTGACTTGATTGAAAGTTACTGGGCAGCATTGTTAGATTTTTCGTTTACCTTCCCTTTGAAAAAAAACATCCATTCTCTTTCTCATTCTCGCTGGTTAATAATTAAATAGAAGCGGTTAATCGTTATATTATTGGTTAAATATTAGCTTTGTTTAATAAAGTCCAGTCCAGAGTCCAGTCCAGAGTCCAGTCCAGAGTCCAGTCCAGAGTCCAGTCCAAAGTCCAGTCCAGAGTCCAGTCTATATTTTCCAGTTGGCCTGCTTGCTCAGCGGACAGCGGAAAATGGAAACTCGCATGTGCTCGAAGTAACTTATAAATACAATTGATCAGAGTCAAGGTTTCGCTACTTACAGGTGAGTTTTGGCACTTTTTGCTGATCTATTATGATTACTTCTATTCGAGGAAGCATTCATCAAGCTCATGAAGCTTTCAGTGAGCATTCTAGAGGCCGACAGTGTGCATTTATGTCACTTGCAGCTTTGCATTTCAATCGATCGAATTCGATCGATTTATGGACACAAACAAATATCGATGACATCTTATGTCAGGGAGATCGCATATATTTACATGCACTAACCACTAAAATGGTTCCCGATGCCAATAGTCTTTCAATAGAGGAGTTGCCGGAGGTAGCAACCTCGCAGAACAATGTTGAGTACGGTTTAATGCACCTATCAATGTTAAGAGGAAATGTCCACTAAAACCGAGCGAAAATAAAAAAGGTTGGCACATGATGAAAAAATTTCGTGCAAAGATAGCCTATCATACTGTAAGAAACGTGGTGGGATTTTTTTCTTGAAAGATTTATTTAAATTCCCAAAAATGACGAAATTCTGTTCGGCCCCCGCCATCGAAGAAAACGCCGCCATTTTAGCGTAGGATGCTAAATTCAAATCAATCCCCGTTTGCAGTTCGCATCGCTTTTAACCTCACATTTGTGGGAAAGCCGTGAAAAATTAGCAAAATTTTGCGTGGTCGAAATTCCCGGCTCGGTGCATTTTTTCAGAAGGAAATAACCATTCCCGGTAAAATAGAAAATCGCCCGAAATTTTTAGATTTAGTTAGTAGAAACGTTGGTCTTAATCCGGATATACAAATTAGCGCCGGGCTTTTTATCAGCGCCGACTATCAACACCTTCAAAATCGGTGAAGTCACAGCCTTCAACTTGTGTAAATGCTGTCACGGAAGTCAGGCCGTGACTTCTGCCACTTCTTTTCAGTTGCTCATGATATCTTTCGTTTTTTAATTATTGGCGTATTATGAATGCGATTGCAAGATTTAAAGGGCTTTTTGCACTTGAACTAACATGTAGAAAACATAGTTGCGTGTATATTTCATTTAAAGTGAGGAATGAAGAGCGACTTATCATTATCAATTTCACAGTAATCCTGCGCTTGTTTTTGATATTTATTTGGAAGCATCAAGCCTAAAAAATAAATTAAGTGCGAAATGAAGGAAACAAAATTTACGTTGTCGTTGTGGTAAAATAAATTCTGATTTCAACCTGTTAAGGTTGAAATCAGAATTTATTAAAACCCTTAAGAATGTCACGCAAGGATTTGGACGTAATAAACCCCAGTCAGGCTCTCCTAATGGAGACAAAAAATTGAGCCCTACTATTAAACTGTATTCCTAACTGTTTCGCGATATAAGTGAGTTCTGAATACACGAAAGTAGCATATCGGATTCCTTCAGTAAAACGCTGCGCACGTACTAGATATTTTATTAAGTTCAACTTTGAAAAAGAATAAAATCGTCAGCGCGTAAAGAACCGTGACAAACTGAGATCCAACAACGAGGACGAGAACGGCCAACGGGAAATTTGGGGAAAAAGTTGTCAAAAAGTGCCACTAATTATATTGCACGCACAACATAAAACGTTCAAAGAGAGCAGTCATAAGACTGCGCAGAACAAAATGCTATCCCATTAATCCAGGTGATGTTACGGTTTTTGGCAATTTTAAGGATTTTAAACCCCACCAAATCGCAAGTATGAAAGTCCAATGTCGCGTTTTTTAAACTCGTATACAGAACTGCGTATTGTGAAAACAATTAGCAAATGTTATCTTGAAATTCCTTATCATACATTGCATTGTGAAATAATACAGAATCACGGGCAGCAAAGAAACGAAAACTTGACCAGAACTTTGAAAAGAAAATGTCGAATTCTGGTTTGGATATAATTTACTTAATCCAATACATACTACTTTAATCATAGCTGCTTACAAGTACACTTATCACTGAGCGTTTTTAATTTTTCGATGTACGGTCTCCGGCGCCTAACCTTGATGTCGTCAACAGCGATACCAAAGTGACAACACATCTCTCTTAGGAGTGGGATTGCAAGGGTGTTTAGTTTCCCTTTAGAGGACAGTTCGCAAAGGTTGAAAGAGTCAACAACAATCGGGTGCCTTGGTGTGAGATCGTCAACCACTTGGGATATCATGGTATCAATGTCAGCCTCATATCTAGCAGCTTCCATCACCTCGATTTCAGCTTCTTCGTCAGGGAGAGTTTTCTTGGACGCAAGACGTGAAAAGAACCCTCCTATTTGATTGGCTGTCAGGAAGTCGTCACTGGAACATCCTGGTACCATTGATATCTTTTGCATGCATCATAGATCGAGCCACTGATGCCGGATCAGCTTTTTGCCCTTTCATCTCTCCGAGGTTGAACTTTTTGGTAAGATATGACCGTTGTGCAACAGTGAACCTAGTACGTCGAGGTCCAGTTACCTTCAGCGCCCAGCCGATATCCAGATTTCGTGCACTTGCGTGTTTGGTAGGGACACTTAACGACGGGTACCATAGTGGCTCCTTGTCGTTCCAGTTGTTCTGCATATTGGACAGCAGCTTTTTCGTATAAGGTTTCATGCTCAAGGGTATATTGGTGCCTACCATGGTCCAAGTGACGAGGCACTGAGGAATACCTAATGAACCTTTTTATACATCCGTCCTCCGGACAAGCAAAAAGGCTAGTCGAAGCATCTTCCCCTCCCGAGCCTGTGGATTCTTTTTCATCCCCTGAAGGCTTCGCGGAAGCAGTTCGCCCTTTTATCGATGAGAAATTACTTCGGTGTACTTAGGCTACCACAAGGGCCGGTAAAGCGCCTGAACCTTGTCCAGAAGACTGCTGTTGATACACGATCTTACCCGGACCGATTCCGTACGCCCTGCACACGCGAATACCCTCAGCTGAATACTCTATGTTGGATAAAAGGCTTACACCATCTACCTTGAATGCTGGAGTTTCCACGCTTGCAAACGGTTCACAAAGCGTGACATGAAGTGAAGGCACTCCACCGAAAGATACCATGGCTTTGAACATCTGTTCTGGTGTCTCGATGTCATTTCCTGAATTTAGGAAGACTCTCATGTGAGACTTGATGGTCGCTGCCTTGCGGTCACACGCACCCTTTTCTCCCTGTGGATCTGAAAAGTCAAGCCTCTTGAGTACGATGCCCTCCTTTTGGCCTAATTTGCTTCAACTAATAATGACGTGCCCGCAGTGATAGCAGCCGGCATTGTCTTGCCGATAGTAGACGGTTGTCGAGCTTGACATGATGGATTTCAGCTGCTGGATCATGTCTGCCATTACTGCGAGAACGACATTGCTATCCTGACTGCCTTAAAAATATGGCAGAATGTCAGCATCTGTATTTCGCCATCTACTCTCGTAAACACAACTCTGATATGCCAAGGAATTCCTCGTTTTCCAAACTAGTCTGTCTGGCTCTCGCGGTACTTCCGTGGCAAATACTTCATGGCCCAGTCCTGGATGACAAGGACAGAGGATTCGTTTAGTGATTCCAGGAAGTTAATCCTTGCTGAATCTTGGTGGATTGAGCGTAAAATATGTGCCTTCCACGATACTATTCGAGCTTTTGCCTGTTTTACTAAGAAACGCATTTCTTCACAATCGTCATCTGATAAATTGCTTTCATTTTTAACGAGTGTGTTGTCTATTTCATCATCCATTGTTGATGCTAACAACTCGCAGTGATCGCAACAGTCGTCGTGGCGGTGTTTGCAGTCATCATAAAAAGCAGGATCTTTGCTACCACTCAATGCAAACAACCTGCAACGATCTGCCACAGTTGAACTCTCACAAACATGCACCTGCAATTGAAAACAAGACTTCTCAGTTCTCTTACTGTTTAAGGATTAAAAAACCGAAAATGAAATTATACATGCCCTATTCTTAAATCAATGGATAGAACAAAACCTACGAATGCTTCAACATCAACATGCGCGATGTATTTGTTAATTCACTTCTTTTATTGTTTTTGTTTTGTTTTGTTTTTGTTTTTTTCATTGATTCAAAGCTACAAGTTTCTATATGCCAGAAAAGTATGATAAAACGTTTGTATGCTTCACCAGCGACACATTTTAGTTGACAGGAACCTCTAATTTTTGAGAACTTGGGGTGGATATAAGTTAAGCTTTTGAAGCAGCGTATAAATGTAAACCACTGCTCGTGATAGCATCTCCGTTTACAGCGGTTTCTCATTAGTGCGATCTAAATGATGAATGAGAAAACCTACCCTGTAATCACTTTTAAGGTAGCGTTTTGCCGCACGTAGGCCACAGGATCCTTTCGGGCTTTTTGCCATGATGTATTTAAGGTGGCTCCCTAGAGTATTTGTGAATACCGTCATTTTACACTGGAAAACTCGAAAATTTACATGCTATGTAAATAATATGTAAATAACATGTAAATCCATGAAAATTTACTGTAAAAGATAATTTACATGGTTTTTGGACTTTTACATGTTTTCAGTAATCATGTAAATAACATGTAAATTTTTCGATTTGAACATGTAAATGTGAGACAAGATGCTGTAAATTCTGAAGACAAAACTTATGGAGATCATGTAAATAACATGTAAATTGGAGGAAGAGGACACAGTTAAGATCCTGTAAATAACATGTAAATCAAAAAAGGGAGACTGTCAAGATCCCGTAAATAACATGGAAATCGAAAAAGGGAGACTGTCAAGATCCTGTAAATATGATGTAAATTGAAAAAGGGAGATTGTCAAGATCCTGTAAATAACATGGAAATCGAAAAAGGGAGACTGTCAAGATCCTGTAAATATGATGTAAATTGAAAAAGGGAGACTGTCAAGATCGCGTAAATAACATGTAAATTGAAAAAGGGAGACTGTCAAGA
>NC_090889.1:16174236-16179236 GCF_036669925.1 Montipora capricornis
TACTAGCAAGACTTGAGGCAGGTGTCTCAGGGAGACCCTGGAGTATTAATCACTCAAGACATTAAGCATAGCACTTTTTTCCCCTTTCCTATAATAGACACCTACAAGGTGCTAGAGCTTCCTGAAAAAGTTAAAATAATGTACTTACAAGGCCCGACTCCAGCATCCTCAGTTCATCCACTTTGTTTGTCTGCACTTCACTTTCATTGTTACATGTACCTTCCTTTTCATCAATTACGACAGAATCATTTCTTCTGATTCTTTGCCTTAAAGAAGGAATATTGACAACATGTATAGTTTAGAATTTGATATCATATGAAAAGAAGGAAATAAATCCAAAACCAATAATAATTTATATTGATACAATAAATTATCAAAATAATATTATTCTATTTTCATGTAATCTTTGAATTTACTTCTTTTTGTTGTTGTCAATGTGAATAATGTGGCATAGTCCCCTAAAGTAATGTTTCACCTTCAAAGAAGTTTATAACAGTCCCAAACATAGCGACTGTAAGAGCAACAAAGAAAATAATTTTAAGCTCCATGAAAAACCCATTAAAGATGAACAGTTCATTTCCTAAGAAATGAATTTACTTTTTTGATTCCTAAGAAAACAAATGAGTATAAAGGATTTCTAATGTTTTTTTGGCTTCTAATAAAATCTTAAGCCCTGGTCAAAATTCTCTCCAAACTATCATCATCATTCACATGCTCAAATGGCCAAAGAAGTTTGTGATAGTTGATGATACTGTAGTTCACTGGCAGTCACACATGCAAAGTCACACGAGCAGCTAGTTCCAGGCTCTTTCGGCATAAAAATGCGAACACTAAAATGGCTTCCCAAAGGCAGGGCCAGGCCTCATATTCCTCTATTAGATGTAATATCAGGCCATTACTCGATCTTGCCGCATTGCCCTTCTTGAGCAATGAACATTTAGTGATACGCTTCTTTTTTTGCAGTGTCTCTTCTAATTCTTGCGAGTTGACGCTTTCTTCAGAGGATATCTTCTCTAAGATATCTTGGTCTTCAGTATTTTCTTTGTCATGATTATCATCTTGGATGTAAACACGAATTTCTGAAGCTGTAGCTGAGCCTTGCGAGGAACTTTTGGCGGCCATTTTAAATGAGCCCGCTGATGTTTGGGGAAAACAGCTGACCAAAAACTATCATGAACTATCATACGCGTGGTCAAACGAGGAAAACTATCATCGACTATCATGAAGAATTTGAACAAGCTCAAAATGAATGATAGTTGATGATAGTGTATAATAGTTGGTGGTCCAACAGAAGAGCGAGCTTCAACTATCATTGACTATCATCAACAATCATGTAGATGTTGTGGTTTAAAATTTTTCAAAGCAATCCAGTTTTGATTTTTCTTCGTTTAATTAATATTCCTTATCATAATCTGAAACAAAGGAAACTCAAAATTGAAATTGTGTTCAAAAAAAAAATTCAACCAGGACAAAATTTGAACCTGTAACCTTCACGCTATAACAATGCCCTTTCTAAGTCTGAAACAAAGGAAAATCAAAATTGAACTGGTGTATAACAAAAATTCAAGCAGGAAAAAATATGAACCTGTAACCTTATAAAAATGTGTCCCAAAAGAGATCTATAGTGGTAAATTATATTACAGCAGTACTTTACAGGCAAAATAACAGTTACCTCAGTTTGCAAATCTACTTTCTGAACTTTAGGGACTGCGCAATAATTATCAGGAGGGGGGGGCCCTAAAACCAGAGGGGGGGGCCTTAAGTTAAAATAATGGAAAGGAGGGGGGGGGGCTCTACATTAGATTTCTCAAGTAAGTTGAGGGGGGGTCTTAATTCAATTTCACAAATTCGATAATGAATAAATAAACATTTTCCAAATAGACAGATGCCACGCCTCTGACTATCCATAATGTCTAAATATTGCATCAACATAAACACATGCTTTAACTTATTTAGAATGTCAACATATGATAGATTGAAACAATCGCTCATGCACAGAAGTCACAAACCACGTTGTGAGCTTTGCCAATAAAACATTTGGCATTTAAGAGGTCCCGCAGACATGCCAGTTCTGTTCTTGATTTAAACAGCGAGAGGGTTTCTAGGTCTACAGTTTCTAGCTGAGGAATGCCACATACTTCTGTTTCATAGTTGTCATCAATGGGTTCACCTCCCAAAGACCGAAAAATTATACAGGTTCGGGTTCTACGGCTTTCTGAGGCAGCAATCCTCTTCTTCTCCCTTTTTTTCTTCTGTTCCTTCTTTTTTCTTGATATGGATGCTTTAGATTTGGCACCAATAGGAAATGTCGCTTTATATTTAGCCATCACCCTATCCAGGTCTTCTACAAGATGCAGAACGTTTAAACCGACTTGAGACTTTATTGAATGACGTTGTTCAGCATTAAAATTGTGTAAACAGCTGAGGCCAGTCTTCAGTGTTTTTCTAACTTGGTTACGACAGCATTAAGCTTGTCCTGGATATCATTTGCCTCTTGTTTACAACGTCTGATGTTGCTGTCATCATGGGGAGCTGGCTTGTAATCCTCTCGGAGAAACCTTCCTGCACAAGCAGGGTTGTCGGGTTAGAGACGGGGGGGGGGGGGGGCACATCATAATTTTGAGAGAACGTGAGGGGGGGGGGGGGGGGGTCACAGCTAATCTTGACGCTGCTGGAGGGGGGGACCTATCTAATTTTTCCTTTGGTGAAGCTCATTTTAGGACCCCCCCTTCCTGATAATTATTGCACAGTCCCTTAGTTGGTACATTGCCATTTGGTTCCTAAAAATAAAAATAAATTGCCTCATGGTAAAGGAGTTTGAAAACAACATTAGATTTGCCAGTTAAGTCCTTACTCTTTATACATTATTAACCTCTTAAGTACTAAAAAAACAGGAGTGCCATACTAGGGAATATTGGCCCGAGGTCAAGTGATCGATCAAAACAAAACAACCAAGGGCCAATATTTTCCAGTACAGCCCCAAGCAAGTGAGGTTAGTAAGTTGTTAATTACAGTGTACATGGCAGCATTTCTTTGACAATCAGAAAATTCTCTGTTTGGAAAAGATGCGGGCATTATTTTCAGGAAGGGGAGACGCAGCTTTAAGCCAGATGGAATGCAGCCTCTGAACATGCCAGTACCGGATAGCCTTTCCCCATCACAACAAACAGCCTAAAAACAGTTTTTGAGTGGCATTGCGGAGATGATGAATTCTTATCTAAAACCTAAAGTCAAAAGTAAGTGAGTCAAGATAGACTTAATCATGGTGCCCAAGCTGTTTTTGAAACAACTTCTTTTGGATTTGAGCTTGAACAAGCCGTTTTCAGCCAGGGAAGTGTGTTGTTCACACAAGTTACTCACAAGGTTTATGACGGCAATGTAAGTTGAAGTCCAAACTGTAATCAAGGACTCCTACTTATTGGGACACACCTTAAAATTAAAAGTGTGAGTTACATGTAACTGTAATCCTCAGGTATATTTTACCCACGAGGACACAAGGTTAAAAGGACTGTAATCTTAAACACATCGCTGACCACTGGGTGAAGCGACTAAATCATTGCATTTTATGGCAATTGACCTTGAATAAGTTCGGGTCACGAGGTTCCCCTTCACAATCACATATTCTCCTCAGTTATTTGAAGATCCAGAGTGTTGATCTGGCCGGGGTTCGAGCCCAATGCTCAACCAACTGAGCCACCAGTGCACTGGGAATCATACACAATTTACATGTAATCAAGGTGTGGTAAAATCTGATATTATTTTTATTATCTGACCTCTGCTTTTCCTTTGCATGCTCTTTTCCTTGAGCTGTCCTTAGAGCACTAACAAAAAAATTCCCAGAACAAAAAGAGAAAGAGTTTCATCACTAAACTGAAGGAATACATACTAGACCCCTGCTACATCTGTACCTTGAATGTTGGTGTAAACATATATAGGAATAGCAATAATAAAATGAAAATAATATTAAAGACCTCATTACTCCATACTGAAAGTGCCAATTAAATGTTCAACATTTAAAAAAAATGCATGTATCATGCACAAGCACAAGAAAGATGTCATGTCCTACATTGTATTACACTAGTGCTTGTACAGCACATTCATACGGGTGTACATGTACACGTGTGCTTGATTCACAAGAGGATAAATTTACAACCGTCCACTTCGCCACTTTTTTGGTTTTTTGAGCTTGCAACGTGTGAAAGTCTGTGAATACTCTAATCTATCTGTGACAGAAAAATTAATTTGTAGACACTGAGCCTAAAGGCTGGTTTTCATTTTACACTGTCTCGTATTCATTATCACCTCCTGAAACAAAAGTAAACGAAAAAGCCATGACATTCAGAACTCCGTTTGTCAATTCAGTCGAGGTGATTCTTTGGTCGTGGTTTGTACCAATTCTTTTCGTCTTTGCATTCTGAAATGATAATTGAAATTCAACTTGCAATTATCATTACAAGGGGCATAGTCCATTCTATTACTTTCTCTGCGTCGATTCACAACACGTGTGATTGATGAAATAGTGTAAATTGTAATTTACAAAACATGTAAATCCAAATTTACACTTTGGAAACTGGATTTACATGTGCCTGTAAATTTTCAAGTTTTCCAGTGACAAGAAAGAAACCTAGTTAATTTCTCTTGAAGGTTACCCTGTAGAGATTTACCAATATGGGTACCGATATAATATGGGTTATTTTTTGGGTGTTAATTTTTAGATTATGGACGTTGTCATGGCAACATCACATTTAATGACAGGCAGATATACTCCTATTTTTTGTCTAAATTCCTTAATATTTATAGTTTTCGTCGGCGAATTTTCTTGTTCTTTGCCACATTATGGAAATGATATTGCCTGACATTTTGAAGCGGTAAAAAGTCAAGGTCGCTGAGACGCTTTTGCCAATATTGTGTAATCTGCCTTTTCCTTTACTATATTCAGACAGATTTTAACAAATGTAGGGTAGTTGATAGGAACTGTATGTGGTTAGAACTGAGCCAAT
>NC_090889.1:16181736-16184236 GCF_036669925.1 Montipora capricornis
TTCGTATTCGAATTGCTGAACCAAGATTTCGTCGTCAATATCAATTTTGAATTCTGTTTTCACCGTATTGATAAAACTCTCACCAACTACCAGAGTCTTACAGCTCTCGCCGTACTGAAAAGGTATGCTTATGAATTCAAGCAAGTCTACTCAAGCTGCTCGAAGAAAACTCATGAAGATTCAAACATATGCAAAAAATATGCACCAGAACACAACGGAAACAAAAGCTTTTCTATTGGATTACATCTCAACCTTGTTAAAAAGATTCGATGACCTTTGTCTTACAAAATATAGAGCAGATTCATTCACCTTTCTTTCATTCATGGGGTTGAGGGAATCGCAGAGAATCGGTTTGCTGCTAGTGACTTTTGGGTAATTCCAAAATGGCGGTACTATTTTTCAGTCTTTCTCGGTCATTCAAGATGGCGATCAACCAAGATGGTGTCAGTGGACCCCACTCTTCTAACGGTTAAAGTCAAAAGTGTCGACCCCCGGAACTCACCGAATGATCAAAAGTCCCTACCACGGGCAGACTTGTAACGTCAAATCCCACTCCAATGCCAGGCTTCCCCCCCCCCCCCCCCCACCCCAGCGGCCTAACATTGATAGGTGCACAAACTACAACAAATTTTATCAAGGGCTCACTGATCGCTCATTTTGTGGCGATAGGCGATTTTGCTCACTGCAGCAGGTTTTGCTTAATGCATGATGGTTATGTGATCGCTGTTATCAAAAAATCAGCTTTTTTGTACCTATTTGATTCACATGTACGAAATTCGCTGGGAATTCCAGACGAAAATGGAACTGCTGTTGTTTTAAAGTTTTCTGAATTAGATGAATTTCAAAATCATGTAGAAACTTTGGGGCATTGTCTGAATGTTAGGATATTTGAAATTGTATCTGTCTATACGCATGCTAATTTTTGTGCAGCTCAATTATCTGAACAAAGTCATATTAATGGTGTAGAAACAATTACTAAACTGTCAGTAAGTGGTAAGAAACGTGATGAGCAAAAACAGGCAACACTTGCTAAACGAAGGGAAGCTTATCAAAAGAAAAAACCATGCGAAACTGAAGCCCAAAGACATGCAAAACGAGCTAAAGAAAGAGAGAATTATCAAAAGAGAAAAGCATCGGACACTGATGAGCAAAGACAAGCTAGACATGCTCAAAAAATAGAAAATAATCGAAAAAGAAAAGCATCGGAGCCTGATGAACAAAGAGATGCTAAACTTGCGAAAAGAAGAGAAAACTGTCAAAAGAGAAAAGCATTTCGGCGAAATTACTTGCAAACTTGTTCCCAGCTTTTTGATCCCTAAAATTGTTTATGTTCCCTTATTCCCTAAGATACATTGTTACTGTTCCCCTGTTATCCAGTTCAAATTAGCCGTGTACTTGTTTCCTTGTTCTCCAAGACCCCTGGGAGGGCTTTGCAAATCTGATGATAAATCTCTCTTTTATAAATGTTTGGGGGTAATAAGGTGACAAAGATATTGGAGAACTTATGTTAAAATCATTATTTTGGTACACAGGGGCTTTGAGAATCACATCAGTAGTTAATAATGAAAAAAATAGTCCCCGACGACAAACAAATACCTCAGAAACCTAGCTTTCAATGAAGGGAAATGGCCATTAATCGAACTAAACAAACAAACAAACAAAAAAACATCATTTAGCAGTTGGTTACGGATCGACACAAAAAAACGAAGGTAGAAAGATCTTTGTTACACTTTTATTCAAGCAAAATTAATGAGCCGCACAGCAGTACAACGTTGCGTGCCTAACTGGCAAATCAGAGAGTGCGTGAAATGTGACAGATATGTCAACTGATGGTAAATTATTGTCTTAATAAGATTTCTTCCTTTACAGGTATCAGTAAGACATCGATCGACTCCTGCACTAAGGAAGCGTTCTTCAGTGCGGTAATAGTTGCACTCGAGTTGTTTGCCATGTTTTCCATTGTCAGTGTTCTTTTTGAATAAGTAAAGCGCACAACGTGAAGGAGCTGAGAGAATCGCTAATACAGTTGGAGTAACAGGTAGCTTAACCAAGGACGACGGCGACGGCAACGAGAACTTCATCTCAAAATATAACTTCACGTTGTTGTAATCACTTCGTGACTATTTCAACCTTTTTAATATGACAAGGGTGTGGTAGTTTCTCAAAAATGACACGGGTCGGAACGGCGTTTATTCATAGGGAGAAAATGAAAATTTATCATTAAGTGCTGACGTTCTTCACAAAACCCCAAGCCTGGCTTTGCAAACGACGGAAATGGGCAAAAGTGAAAAACGCAAGTGCAGGGCCTGTGCAAAGCTATTGTTTTTGCCCAGTAAATATGCAAGTTTGTGATGTTCTCGTTGCCGTCGCCGTTGTCGTTGCTTAAGCTCCCTAATGTTTCAAATACAGTTGCTTAAACTCACTATTATCGACCTCCAGAGTTGCAAACCAGGGGTATTCACCTTTTAGCCAAAATCGCCTAAACTTCCCGGCGTTAAGC
>NC_090889.1:16189236-16191736 GCF_036669925.1 Montipora capricornis
CCTACAGCAAAGAAATTTGTCGGGTTTCATATCCATTCCCCCCTATTAACTAATTAACTATTTTCCAACAAGGTATCGACGAAAACAGAGCTACCTAAAACCGTTAAACTCTTCCAGTATAGAAGAACGATGGTTTTCAGGTTCAAAAATACTCTCTATGAAACGTGACGAGCTCTCGACTCCCATCTCGTGGTCTTTGTAAAGGGATTTGTTTTTAACGATTGTCACGTAATGTAGGGTGTTCGAACTCTTTCTTACAACCGGCGAAATCTTCGACTGAAAAATACGCGTTTCATTTGCTATTATTAACGTTTCAGAATAATCGCCTCAGGGCTTACTAAGGGTAGCTTGGATCTGTCCTAAACCGCAGTTATTCAGCCACAGCATCGTTTTTTTAAACGAAGAATACCAAATCTTAATAAACCCACTAATTTACAACTGTTTCAATAGTATATCCCGAAGGGACGTTTTTGTGCGGTCGATCATAAATTTAAACTATATCGAACAGATAGCTAAGAGTAACATCCACGAAAAAGGTAAGCGTGTTGCACCTATAGACCACTTTGATAAATAGAGACCACTTTCACATTCTTTTGTGTTTATGTTAATTATACCCACTGCCCTCATTTTGAAACAAATCTTCCTTTAAAATTTGCTCGTCGTAGCGATGCTAGAAAGGCTTGCTAGCATTAAAACAGAAGAATGCTTTATTTTGGCTGCCATTATAAAACAAGTCTATTGGTCACGAAGAGATGTACTCGTCCATGATGACTCGAAAACGATCCTTAAAAAAAACGTAAATACGTGATCAACTGGAAGACTGTTTTGTTAACTACACTGTATTTTACAACTACAAGGAGGAAGGGTTACGTTTTTGCAAACGTTGGCCGTGTAGCACTTATATTTCAACAGAATTAACTATTGGAGGGTAATGTAAGGTGCTAGTTTTCTACCCATGTAAACCATGTGAGCGTTAGCCCTAGTAATGGGAACTGGGCCCACACAAGGACAGAAAAATTCTGAGCAGGGTGGGAATTGAACCCACGACCTTCGGGTTAGACGGCGGGAATTTAAGATCTCAATTTCACGGCAATGAATATGTACAAGTACAAGGAAGAATTACGTTTTTACAAACGTTGGTCGTGTAGCACTTATATTTCAACAGAATTAACTCTTGGAGGGTAACGTGAAGTGCTGGTTTTCTACCCATGTAAACCATGTGAGCTTTAGACCTACTAATGGAATTAGGCCCACACACGCTTAAGGACAGAGAAAAACTCTGAGCAGGGTGGGAATTGAACCCACGACCTTCGGGTTAGACCGCGGGAATTTAAGATCTCAATTTCACGGCAATGAATATGTACAAGTACAAGGAAGAGTTACGTTTTTACAAACGTTGGTCGTGAAGCGCTTATATTTCAACAGAATTAACTCTCGGAGGGTAACGTGAAGTGCTAGTTTGCTATCCATGTAAACAAATACAAATACCTGACAAATTCAGTAAGAGAATTGTTGGAACCCCAACCAAACCAAACACCTGACAAACATCCGGTTCCATGATAACATTTCGTCATGCAGTACGACTCCGCTGACTTTGAAGACTGCAGGCACAGGTATGAGTCACACAGTCGCTTGTCTTGCGCCAGTTTCTCTCGATCAGGGTGTTAGCAAGGGACTGGCGATGACTTGTGACAGGTTCGTTACTTCGGACGCAGCACGTAATGAACTTATAGTGTAAAAGATAACAAGCTGAACTTTAAGTATAAGTGTCAACCCTTACGCTTAACCTTATCTTAATGAAGTTTGATCCTACATTTAAGTGTAGATGTAGCAAAGACAACCAATATCCTGACAATAACGTCCAGTTTCTATCGACCAATCAACTCAACGACAAGAAAACGAATACGAAAGTTCGACAACACTTAACACTTGACTCAGAAGATGATGGTCATACACAGCGTCATTAAAAGGTAAAAACTGGGCCGGAGAATCAAACTACACCAAGACAAGCAATTCGTGGGTGTAAACTTGGCTTAATAAATAGCAAAAACAGAAAAACAGAAAAAAAAGAAAAAGAAAGAATGAGAAAAATATATGAAGTTAGAACGATCGCGAGGTATGACACCGAACAGGCGCGGGTTCCAGTTTCGGCGACAACGCCAGTTGCTGCTCTTAACTGAGTATGCGCGGGAACGACTCGGACGACGTTTACCTAGAACAAATGTGGAGTCTGGATGTGGATTCATCTTGTTCTGAATGATATTTGTTTAGTGTTAACTTTAAAACTTCACTCTTGAGAAAGCAAAGCATCAGAGCTCTCGTCTGTCACTGCAGAGTCGCACTGCAGATTCAATCATCACTGACGAAGTCTACAGTGACAGAGGAAAGAAAGAAAAGGAAAGGAGCTTTTTTTATTTGTCTAATATTCTAGCGTCGTAGAACACTAATCGGGGACACTGTTAATTGAAATTAACAAGTTAACAGCAAATCAAATCAAATT
>NC_090889.1:16206736-16211736 GCF_036669925.1 Montipora capricornis
GAAACAAATATTGATGCAAAAGTAAATAAATATGGATACAAATTTTTAGGAAGACCAGAAGAAGTTTTCAGAAGTGTCGATCGAGGATAAAATATTTTTCCATAAGCAACAAAATTTGCGACATGAAAGCAACTGAAATTTTGAACCGAGAATATAAAAAGTTACTATGCATCAACGAAATACATTTTGGGAGATTTTTGACAAGATCAATATTTCTATTGTACTTTTGGCTGCACAAGTAAATCGCAAAATGTAAAGTGACATCGAATTCAGCGGGCGTCGTTTTCAAGTTACCTTCAGTTGGATGTTTACTCTCGAAACAAAGGATACATCTGTATCAAAATGATGGCAAGCAACACCGGGTTTTTGTTTCTTCTTTTTTTTTTTTTTTAAGTGTTTTAAAGATTGACAAGAAATGTGCGAATTCAACACAAAGATCACAATCGCCCATCTCTTGAGGTTGACAACTGTTTCCGCAAAATCCAAAATTTTACTACTTTACTAGACGAGGTTATTTATCACCAGGTAATTCCGTCGTCTTCGATATAGCAGCTGCCTTATTATTCATCAGCGTCACAAATTCTTGTCAATTTTGGAGCTCATTTTGTTGAAACTCAAGCACGCTTTCAACAGACCTGTTTATGTTCGTCAGTTGTGCACGCGCCGCGGGCCTATTGTCACCACGGACTTAAACTATGCTTGTTAAAAAGGGACAAAACATTAAGATGTGCTATTTACACAATAAGAATGACATGCATATATCAAGTGCTTATACATGTACATCAAAACTGTTATACATACATCAAGACTGTTATACATACATCAAAATTCGCCATATACATATCAAAGCTCATATTTGCATGTTGAACGATGCTACACTTACATCAAGAATATCTGATATATTTACATCAAGATTCTTTAGCAATATGTACATCAAGTTTCCACATAAATATACATCATGATTCGTGATACTTTCCATCGAGTTTTAAACACATCAAGATTCGTGATAACATACACAGTATGACTGCTAACGTCCGTGTCTTACATATCTACATCATTCGTGATATCTATACATCAAGATTTGTGATATATACATCGAGATTCGTGCACTTCTTACATGAACACAAGAATACCGCTGGATTTAAAGAGTGAGGAGTGGGCAGCCCTAAAGGCAGGAATGGAGAATCCGGAATGCGGAAACCGGAATCCGGAAACCAGAATTATCCACAAATCGCCAGAACTACAACTATAGCCTCTTCGCGATGCGTCGGTAGTGTGTCGGCCAACGCGTCAGTAGTGTGTCGGCCAACGTGTCGGTAGTGTGTTGGCCTACGTGTCGGTAGTGTGTTGGTGGTGTGTCGGCCGACGCGTTTTTTTTTTTTTTTTTTTTTTTTTCAGGACTTACCCAAATGCAATCCGTTTCAATCTTGTCCGATGATTTGTGTCCATCCATGCTTCTCTTTCCTTTTGCCGCATTTCTTTTATGTTTTTCAACAGTTTTAAGTGGTTATTGCAATGTTTCGTTCTACTTTTTGGGCATTTTGGGTGTCATGAAATTACATCATTCGGAAGTCCAGGTATGTTCAAACTGCGAAAACACGGAGGAAAAATCTTTTAACTCAAGCCGAACATATCATCAGTTGTCGACCTTGAAGCGCAATATTCATCTGCCTTTCGGCAGAATCTTCAAAACTTGCTTGTTTCCTGGCCTATTCAATGCCAGTGGGACGTCTCGAAAGAACTTATCTTCGATAAACAATGTAAATGTTTCATATTCACTGTATGTTCTTTCTCAACCTATAATCGACAGCTTCAGTCGCTCCATGACTTACGCAACACATCCTTCCTGGCGCCTTGTTCCTTTAAAAGAGGCATTTTTGTACCAAGGCAGGTGAAAAAGCAAGGAAAAGGAATTAAACAAGTTTTAAGTTCCCTTTATTGTAATGTGGACTACCTTAGCTTGATGATGTCATCACCACGTTCAAGTCTTTATATCCAGAATAACAAGGTCAGATCCTTTTTACAGTTTACATTTCCTCAGAGTTAAATACTTGAGTGTGGGAATTATAGCAGAGCGTACAAGGAGTGGGTAAGTTGTTGTAGTTCTGGCGATTTGTGGATAATTCTGGTTTCCGGATTCCGGATTCTCGATTCCAGCCTTTAGGGCTGCCCACTCCTCACTCTTTAAATCCAGCGGTATTCTTGTGATCATGTAAGAAGTGCACGAATCTCGATGTATATATCACAAATCTTGATGTATACAGCTATTTTGAGAAACGTTGTCGGAAAAAGTGCACGCGACAATCCTGAAAGGTATGGTGGGTGATTTTAAGTGCACTGCTTTTCAAAGAAATTTAAAAGAATCGTACGGGAGGCCACTGATATATGTTTGCGAGTGCTGAAGGAAAGTAACAAAAGTAGGTTCGACAGCTACAGTCGTTAGCAACAGTGTATTGATCATATCCCATATTACCTTTCGGGATTGTCGCGTGCAATTTATTCTTGACAAACTTTCTCGAAATAGCTGTATATATCACGAATGATGTAGATATATAAGACACGGACGTTAGCAGTCATACTGTGTATGTTATCACGAATCTTGATGTGTTTAAAACTCGATGGAAAGTATCACGAATCATGATGTATATTTATGTGGAAACTTGATGTACATATTACTAAAGAATCTTGATGTAAATATATCAGATATTCTTGATGTAAGTGTAGCATCGTTCAACATGTAAATATGAGCTTTGATGTGTATATGGCGAATTTTGATGTATGTATAACAGTCTTGATGTATGTATAACAGTTTTGATGTACATGTATAAGCACTTGATATATGCATGTCATTCTTATTGTGTATATAGCACATCTCAATGTTTTGTCCCTTTTTAACAAGCATATTAAACTCTTACGCTCTTAGAACCCGGTGACATGTGTGTATAGTGCGCTTACAGTGCACTACCACAGAAAGCCATTTCAGAGCCGACTGTCAATAGCTAGCGAATAGGAATCAAGCTAAAATTAGAAGCCATTTTAAAACAAGTAAACTTTTGTTAGTTCAAGGTCAAAGAAGAGTTTTACTGATGTACTTTATTCCACTTTATCTCTGAAAACGATATCATTCATATTTTGATGTATTTCATTGAAACACGCCAGGTTGGCTTGGAACAAGACTAGGCAAAGTTCAACCAAGAAAGGACGAACTTCAAGCAAGATCCGCTCCAACACTTAAATAACGTGCTTTAAACAAACTCCTGAAAACACAAATTAGTGAAATTTCCCCCCAATTTTATTGCGATTACGTGTTTATAACACAAGAGCAAAATTTTCTTGTCACTATCGAGGCACATGGAAAACCAGTTGGGCAAACGGATTAAAAAGCACTCAAGTTGTTCGATCGCACTTTAGAGCAAAACAAAGAAACAAATCAACTTTTTCTTTATGCCCACAAAAGTACAGATAATTGTTATTTAATTCCAGTTGACAATAACAAAATCGATTTTCATTTCTGAACAAAGGAAAAACCGATTAAACCACTTTTTGAAAATAACAAACGGTTTAGTGCCCAAGGAAAGAATTTGTGGAGTAACCTCCAGCTATTACTGGCATAGTATTCTGTTTTGTCGTTGTCGTTCTCTTTCCCTTTCGCTCTCCTTTCGTTTCTGTTCTAGTCATAGGTCTCCCAGACATCATGGCATCATGTAACCTTATCATACCTTCTAAAGATATGTAAAAAAATTGCAATACAGAGAAAAAAGCAGCTCTAAGCAAATTAAAAATAAACACTCAGCTTTAAGTTTATATCCCTCCGATGCTTGACTTGAATAAGTGCGTAGCCATCAGTGTGGACCACAGCTATCATGATATGTCAAAACTGGATTGAAACCAGCGAAAAATACAGGAAGAAAACATTTTCCAAACAGTTTTCCACGTGAACACGAAAAGCGTTGACTGTGTGAGAGCTATAGTTGATGTGGTATGGCCGTGTAGCCGCGTCGAGCCACAGAAAGCGGGCGAAAAATGTAGCCTCGTTTATGTTTAGGTTAGTTAACCTGAGTTAAGCCTGCAATCCAATCGAAAACCAGTACCTGGTCAGCGGTAAACGTCCAAAAACAAAACAAAGAAAAACAGCTAAGCTCGGTGAGCCCTAAGCTGGAACCTGACGATATCGTCACGTGATACTGGTCAGCGGATACTTTGTTTTGACAGGTGTCAATTGATCAAAATGCTGTAAAATAGTATGATACTGGCCACATTGGCATACATGGAGATGTACGGACAATCGATGACGTCATGGCTATAAAACCAAAATTTCTCGCATCGATGGGTTACCATATTTTCTTAATTATGGTGCTCCGCGCGCGCGCACGGAGCTCCGCTTTTTACTGTTGGTTGGTCATAGTAGAACGAATGAAAATTGTATTTCCCTTGTATCAACTACAAAAAAAAGACTTCTTTCATAAGACGACGATAGCGCGATTAATAAAGAGGGAAGCGTAGGGGTTTTCGGTTTGGGCCATTTTTCGGTTTTTGCACCACAAACCTTCGGTTTTGGTGTCTGTTGCGATTTTTCCTTCTTTTAGCATTTGGTTTTCTGTTTTCAGCAAAAAAAAAAAGCGGTTTGGCGGAATTGATATCACAGGTACCGTACCTAAGCTCTACGATTTGTGTTGACCTTTGTAGCGTAAACAGCGACGCCCGTCACGTCATTTGGACATAAACATAAAAGACATAAAAGGGTTTGTATGGGGAAAAGTATATCGAATTTAAAGGCATTTCTAAGGGGTTTGGGCTTTTTCAACAATTACGTTATAACCTCAGTTTGCATTTTACCCCTGGTCTGCAGTCTGAAGTCTGCAGTCTGCGTTTTACACTGACCGATATTGAATGTGAATATTTGAAATTCGTTTATAACTAGTTCTTAGTGTCCACTCCAGGGGCTTTCCTTGGAACGTTCATCAGTAAGTAACTTAACTTTATATTCCAGGGCCCGGTTG
>NC_090889.1:16216736-16221736 GCF_036669925.1 Montipora capricornis
TGGGTAATTTGTCAATCTAACGTTAACACTTAAGGGAATACGTCAAGATTAAGTAACAGAAGACCGGCTGCCTATGGAGCGGTATCAACGCCAAAAATAAAAGTAGAGCTAGATGATGTGATGGTCGATCTGTTTAATAAGTTACTCTGTTTATAAGATACGATGGTTTGGCCGCCCAATTAAATATTACAGCTTGAAAACACGATACTCCGGCTACTGGACGCTATATTGCGGAATAACAACACGATACTCCGTCTACTGGACACAATATTGTGGCACAACAACACGATAGTCCGTCTCTCAAACATAAGATCACTTAACGTTTGCATGACAAGACGATAGTCGACCTTCCAGACATAATGTTTTTAACATATCTCTGAACAAAACGGCAGAAACTCAACATGATGTATCCGCCTTCGTCACTGTTCGACGAACTGTGCGAAACACTGACGCGGCGAGGCGACAAAAATAACACGATGATTTGCCTAGGAACCTGGTAACTAACGGTCAGCCTCATCAGACTGGGCCTATTCCTCCATTCAACACGGCAGAAAATTCGCAAAGAATACGAGAATTGCTTTTGGATCGTTATTCCAGGACTATCCAAGAAATATGTAGAATACTGAGGCAATCGAGTGCCATGGATTGCGATGTGAGAGACAGTGTAATATTTAGGCTGGATTGTTTACGTCATCTCGTTGTTCGATGCGCAGAGATAGCAAATGTTCCGCGAGAAGTAATCCTTAACTTGCAGAGAGTTGTGCCAATTTTGTCGAACGACTTCTTAGACACTTAGTTACTAGGTTCGTCGGAAAAACTGAATCGTCAATTTGTGTTCTGTTTCGCCAATTTCTGTTTCGTTTTGTTGAGATGCTCTAAATTCCATTTTGTTCACCCAATTTCTGTTTCTATTCCGTGTGTCCAAAAAAACAGAATAGAAATTGAGACATCGTCTACTTGTGTTCTCTTTCACCGATTTCTGTTTCGTTTTGTTCGGATGCTCTAAATTCCGTTTTGTTTACTCAATTTCTGTTCTGACTTCCTAAATTCTAGAGGGATCATAGTCTGGCTGCGCTGTGTCGCTATTGCACGGCAGCAATGACAAATGTGCCAGCATAGGATTTTTAAGATTAAATTTGACCAGCATTTTGTACAGCGAGTTGTACGGTCAGGATTGTCTTCAAAGTTACAGGTATCAAACTTGAGGGAAAAATCTGTCGTAGGATTTTAAAATTATTGCCATTTTTTGAAAAAATGAGTATTTCAAAATGTGCGAATATCTCAAAAGCTTTTACTTTTAACTGGGAAATCAATAGCATTTTCTCAAAGTTCCAACTTTTTCATTTAAAATACCAAGATTCAAAGAAAACGGTGTAATGTTTCCCTGTGAAAACCGCGATTAAAAAACGCAACCAACACGCTTATAAATAGGTTCAAAACTAACCTGTAATTCGCAAGAGCACGCTGGCCTTGAAGTTCTTCCAAAGGCGATGATACGTTTCTTTCCAAAGGCGATTCTTTTAGTAAGCTCACACTTCTTCCTAGAAGGTCCATCGCCTGCGAATAAGCAGATTCTGCAAACCTACCGGTTGTCATTTGCGATCCTCGCGCTTGATCACGGTCTGGATTATCCTCCTTGTCAGCCATGACACGAACAACAGCGCGCCCTAAATTCGCGCGAAAGTCATTTTCAGGCTGACCGTTAGTTACCAGGTTCCTAGGCAAATCATCGTGTTATTTTTGTCGCCTCGCCGCGTCAGTGGCTCGCTTAGTTCGTCCAACAGTGAAGAAAGCGTTGCATCATGAAGTGGTTCTGAGGTTTTGTTGAAAAATTAAAAGATGTCTCAAACATTGTTTGGAAGGCGGACTATCGTCTTGTCATGCCGAAACATGTTTAAAAGGCGGTCTACGGTCTTGACATACTATCGTGTTGTTATGGCGTAATATTGTGTTTAGTAGACGGACTATAGCGTCCAGTAGACGGAGTATCGTGTTTTCAAGCTGTAATATTTAATTGCGCGGCCGAACCATCGTATCTTATAAACGGAGTAACTTATTAAACAGATCGACCATCATATCATCTAGCTCTACTTTTATTTTTGGCGTTGATACCGCTCCATAGCTGCCAGCAACCAGCCTGTAAGTGAATATCAGATAACACGTTAATATCCAGCTATGGATATTCTGCACTTGCTTGCTTTAATCTTTGCGACCATCCTGATTCAGTAAGAAAGCGAGGCTACGTTTTTCATTGTGCTTACTTGATTACAGAGAACAGCCGAGGAAGTGTGGCTAACATAGCTTGAACTAAGCAGCTCCTTTCGAAGTGACAGCTACTTTACTGGCATCACATAGGAGTTCGCTTGTTGAGTCTTGTTGTCATCTCATTTTTGGGAACTTCACTCCGCACACAATCAAGACCCATTTTACCAAAGAGGAAAATCCTCCACGGATATTTTGGTCTTAACTCATGTCACCGGATTTCTTTCAGAGGAATGCGTTCGTTTGCCACGTTGTCGCGTTACAAGCGGGAAAGAAATTTCCTTTGATGAAGACTGGGACGTTCTTTGCGCCGTGCGCATGCGCGGTTGCAGAATAGTAGACTCAGGCCTGGCCGTTACCGGACGGCTTGAGTGGACACCGTCATGCGCAGTAAAGGGCCGAGAGCGCATCTGGATTGGCTCATTTGAGCCGATAGACCGGTTATAATCGCTCAATCTCGCTGAACGGCCAACGACAGCGGTTTTGGGTCTGAGATATTTCGTCTTGATAGTTTCTTTTTGTGACGAGACATTTTCGTCGTCATTCGGACCATGAAGTCTTTGATAAAGGGTGTGTGACTCAATGGACACTTTACGACGAATACGCGAAGAATGTTCGTCACTATCGCCATTTTCACGAAATCGTTGCGGATTAGGAGTGTTGGACTCAATTGACACTTGAAGAAGAAGACCCGAAGTTTGTTCGTCTGTATCGTCGACTTCTTCGGAAACACTCAAAACACATTTGTTCTCTCTTTCAAATTTGCAGTGCAGACAACCTGTCAGTGGGCAGTTGCAGTGGCTGACTTGAGAAAAAGCATGCAAAAACAAAGCACGAAGACTTGTCACATCGCGACAACTGCAACGACCATGCCACGATATGTATCCTGCAATAATAAAAGAGAACAACGTTGGTGATTACCTGGTAACTACTTAGGTGCGCCTACCCGGGAATTTCCATCATAGTTAATAGAGGGGACTGGTTTTGAAGCTCGGCAAACACCAAAGGAGCAAAGAAAGGTGCCAAGATTTAGGTTGGAAAGTCCACGACCGTGCACAACCATTTGTTTTGCGCTCATACACTATGCATAAATTACGTAACCAACACGTTTCTATTGGTTACTTCCTCAGTACGGAGTAAACAACTATTGTGTTTTTTGCACGGTCAAGGCCAAAAAAGAGAACAAAAACCTACAACAAAGAAATTTGTCGGGTTTCATAACCTTTCCCCCCTATTAACTATGTTTCCATATTTCCAACAAGGTATCGACGAAAACAGAGCTTCCTAAAACCCTTAAACTCTTCCAGACGAGAGGAACGATGGTTTTCAGGTTCAAAAATACTCTCTCTGAAACGTGACGAGCTTTCGACTCCCATCTCGTGGTCTTTGTAAAGGGATTTGTTTTTAACGATTGTCACGTAATGTAGGGTGTTCGAACTCTTTCTTACAACCGGCGAAACCTTCGACTGAAAAATACGCGTTTCATTTGCTATTCCCAAATGCTTTATTATTAACCTTTTAGAATAATCGCCTCAGGGCTTACTAAGGGTAGCTTGGATCTGTCCTAAACGGCAGTTATTCAGCCACAGCATGGTTTTTGTAAACGAAGAATACCAAATCTCAATAAACCCACTAATTTACAACTGTTTCAATAGTATATCCCGCAGGGACGTTTTTGTGCGGTCGATCATAAACTCTGAGCAGGGTGGGAATTGAACCCACGACCTTCGGGTTACACGGCGGGAATTTAAGATCTCAATTTCACGGCAATGAATATGTACAAGTGCAAGGAAGAGTTACGTTTTTACAAAAGTTGGTCGTGTAGCACTTATATTTAAACAGAATTAACTCTTGGAGGGTAATGTGAGGTGCTGGTTTTCTACGCATGTAAACCATGTGAGCTTTAGACCTACTAATGGAATTAGGCCCACACAAGGACAGAGAAAAACTCTGAGCAGGGTGGGAATTGAACCCACGACCTTCGGGTTAGACCGCGGGGATTTAAGATCTCAATTTCACGGCAAAGAATATGTACAAGTACAAGGAAGAATTACGTTTTTACAAACGTTGGTCGTGAAGCACTTATATTTCAACAGAATTAACTCTCGGAGGGTAACGTGAAGTCCTAGTTTTCTATCCATGTAAACAAATACAAATACCTGACGAATTCAGTAAGAGAATTGTTGGAACCCCAACCAAACCAAACACCTGACAAACATCCGGGTCCGTGATAACATTTCGTCGTGCAGTACGACTCCGCTGACTTTGAAGAATGCAAACACAGGTATGAGTCACACAGGCCCTTGTCTTGCGCCAGTTTCTCTCGATCAGGATGTTAGCAAGGGACTGGCGATGACTTGTGACAGGTTCGTTACTTCGGACGCAGCACGTAATGAACTCATACTGTAAAAGATAACAACAAGGTGAACTTTAAGTAGAAGTGTCAACCCTTACGCTTAACCTTATCTTAATGAAGTTCGATCCTACATTTAGGTGTAGATTTAGCAAAGACTACCAATTTCCTGACAATAACGTCACGTTTCTATAGACCAATCAACTCAACGACAAGAAAACGAATACGAACACTTGACTTGACTCGGTCATACACAGCGTCATTAAAAGGTAAAAACTGGGCCGGAGAATCAGTTTACACCAAGACAAGAAATTCCTGGGTGTAAACTTGGCTTTATAAATAGCAAAAACAGCAAAACAGAAAAAAAAAAAAAAAAGAAAGAAAG
>NC_090889.1:16226736-16231736 GCF_036669925.1 Montipora capricornis
AATCTTCACCCACCCCGAGGTGCAGTAAGCAAGTTGCAGGCAGTGTAGAGACCTTATTTTGACTTAAAAAACGACAATCTACTCCAACTCTCGTAAAACGTTTTTGATCGAGGATTTGCACTGTTCATTAGCATGCTACAATAATTTATAACAATTGGTGACGATATCGATGAAATATTTCAAGCTTCTAATTCATAAAAAAAAAGAATAACAAATAAGCTTAAATTGGTTCAAAAAGTCAAACACAAACAGCCAAATGAAGCAATTTGAATGCTGATAATATATAATAACAATCGATTTCACAAGGTTTCAGGGGCTTTTAAACATAAGAAATGAAATGAAAATTCTCGTATTATAGAACTTATCCGAGATCTACACAAAGCAACTACGAAAACACGAATGACATTTGCGAGTTGCAAAGGACGCCAACGGAGTTGCTACAGAAACCAACGAACAGGGCTTTTCATTGATATCGTGCAAGATTTCGATTCATCGCCAATTATGTAAGACTTGTTAGCCTTATAAGCTACCTGTTTTCTCTGTCGAGCTGGTTGATGTCTCCTTTCTTAACAATCTGTTTGACTTTGGCCAAATCCACGGTACACACTGCCTTATGAAGCTTTGGCAAATCTTTATCCTTGGCGATGGAATAACCGGACGAGATACTTCCTGCCTCACCGACGTCTTCCTTGGATAAGGCATTCTTTGTGCTTGAGCCCTTGATGTTAACTCGATACCAGACCACCCTCAACACTGTAGAATGGATTTCCCATGGGGACAGGTTGCGGGTTTGTGGGATACGGGATGTGGGATGCGGGAAAGAGCTATTACATCGCGGTGGCTATTCTCGCAGGCGTCCGAAATCTCAATTTTCTCAGGATGTTTGGATGATTTTCTGCATGCCTTCTTCTACACATCGTGTAGAGCTACAAATCAAAGTTAATTTATTCGCCGAATTACTTGGTAAGTAATCACGTCTTCACCGCGCACGGTGAAGATATTGTTTTTATCATTCATATGTGAGGATAGAGGTGTCGTCGTGATAACTAACACGCGATATAATCGTACGATTAGACAATAAAAAGCGAGCTTCCCCCTCATTGCGCGATCTTTTGTGTAAGATATCCTGTATTTGTAAGAGTACCACATTTTTCCTACATTTAGCCTTGGGGAGTTGTTCACGGCAACACTGTTGGTGATTTTATTCTTTACGATTTTCTATGCTTGAAGTAAAGTTGTTACAGGCTCTCAACTCAGCCGTGAAACTTCATAACAATTTAAAACTAGCCGTAAAAATGCGGACAAAAATTACCGTTAGCGCCAAAAGATCGAAATGATATGAAAGGATAGATGTCTTAACTTTACCTGGAAAAAATCAAGATCGTATAGAACTCATTGATCCTAGCAACCATCCACTTTGAGTCTATATGTACGAAGGATTCGAAATTGGGGAAAAAACATGAGGTGTATCTTTAATCATAACTAGCCGCGAAACTAGCCCTCCTTTGCACGCTGTTGCCAAAACCGAAATCCCAAACTGAAATGCCTGCAAAGGGCTTTCACATTTCAAAAGGTGTATTCGCTGTACTGATTTCCGAAATCGCTTCCTTAACTGCTGGAACTTTTCGCTGTCTTGGCAAGGATTTATTTCTACCCATCAAACTTACCCTGGATTCGAAATCCAATTTAGCAGAAACAGTTTTTCTAAATTAAAGTAAGTGACGGTAGGCTTCTGGAAAACTCTATATAATATAAATGTCTAAGTATTTCAGTGTACTTATTTATTCGTATTCACCTTTTTTTATGAATTCACAACTAAGCTTTTTCGAATTAAATCATTCAGTTGCGCGGGTGACCAGCTCTGCAACTGGTAAGGAAGCTTGAGAATTATCTTCAAGTTGATCTGCTTTGATCTGAATAAGGTTATGAATTTTCATATGTAAACATTCTGGTAAATAAAGAACAAACAATTTTGCTTGTTATCGTGCATGGTGAACTTACCAATAGAATTTCTTCCCAAATTCACTCAGATCAGTCTGTTAATGGTTTAATATACGTTGGCACAAAGGGTGGCTAAAATACATCATAAGTGACACTGTTAATAAAATGACTGTCCCATTGGCTGGTACATTTTAACACATCTTTGTTCTTTTGTACTTAGGATCTACACTTTTGGAGAATAACATTTAATTTACAGCTGTAACCAGAGGTTATGCAAATCATGCAAGTTTAGGTTGCTACAGAATTTCAGCGATGAACGTTCATTTACACTGGTAAAAAATATTATAAATAGAACAAATAATTTTCACGATTTGAGAGGCGAACTATCTTCATATTCTTTTCCATTGAAATATCATTGCAGTGTTTATTGAATGTGAAAAACTTGACTATTTCTCACATAAGTTCATTTTCGTAATTTCATCGACAGACTTCATTTGCGGATTCCGCAGTCACATTTGTGCTTTCCTGTCAAAGTGTGTTGAAGACCTGTCAGTGGAGAATGATCTCAGATACTCCAGAAAACGTTTTTCTGAGTCAACTGATCCTTTTTTGTGTTTTCTTTCACAACGATGAATGTAAAAAATCACATTCTATCCCATATTTTTGCTGTTTCATTTATCTTTGTGATTTCAAGAAGACAACAAAAATATCCATGCTGTTCTCTAACACCATGCAAGACAAAGCTTTGGCGAATTCAGCTTTGTTTACGAAAGGCAGATTATAAGACTCGTTGAGTTTGTCCCCAATGTTTTTCAGTTCATTAGCCACAGATGCAATTACTTCCGTGTTCGGTTTCTTCGACGAATTTGGTGCAACGCGAAACTCGAGCTCGTCTTTGCTCTGGAAGGTGCTTGGATTCATTTCCACGAGCCTTGTAATGTTCCTTTTTGATCAACGCTCGAATAAAGTTCTGTAACGAAAAAAGTTCAAATTTAAGACGAGAAGGGGATTTTTTGAAAAGAGTTACAAATTGGGTTGGACTGACATTTTTCTAAATACCTTTGAATTTAAATGAACAAATAAACAAAATTTGTCCTCCAAATCGTAATGGAGCAACTTCCAAGTCTTCTGGCCCAAATATGTCAGAAGGGGACAACATTAAGTTTTTAATTTCCTAATATTAATTATAATGAATATTATTTGCCGAGGTTTGGCCTATTTGTGGATTCCGATTTGGCTCAGAAGTAAACACAAATCGAGCTGAAAAGAGTATGGCCTTGAAATGTTGAAAATGAAACGATTAAATTTGAAGCTCGAATCACATGTACTGGATCTACTTCATAGGAAAAAAATTGGTAATGTTCAAGTTTAAAAAAAAAATTGGGAAGTCTAAGTTTTAATAAGTGAGTTATTAGCCGTATTAGAATTAACTTACCGAAAAATTTCGTGGGCCAACGCGTAGGTCAAGACCTTGGTTGAAAGGCGGATTCCATGTTAGCAGTTCAGAGCTTCTCTAGCTTTCCTTGCTGGGGCTTGAATGTAGATGAAGAGAAGCTTGCCACAAATTTATAGATCACTGCAGCTCAGGAAAACACGATACACGAACATAACGTCACGAAAAGAAGACATAACGCTAAGATGCACTTTGACTCACGAGAGGGTGACACGGGATCTTTTTTGGAAAGATAGTTTGATTCTTTTTGTAATATTTCAAGTATTTAGAAATATTTAACAACTTTTTTGTGGTAAGCATTTGTTAAAAATTAGTTTAAGAGAATTCAGGACAGTTTTTAAGGTGTCGTGCTGAGCCTTTTGAACTTACGATGCGTCACTGCTTGAAATTTGGACGAGGGCGTGATTTTTCTTGTTCTGACACGAAAAATTACCATTATAATGTATAGTCACGATATACTCCAGTAGTAATGCTCATTAAAGTAATTCCAGATTGTTAAGGCCTATAGCCAGTTGTTGCGAAAGTTGAATGGTTTATATTAAAATTCTTTATCAGAAATTCAGTTTAACGAATTCGAAGAATACCTTTCCCAAAAAGACTCGTTTCCGAACTTGTTGAACTGGTGTCTTCACTCCGAAGAACAATACTAATTTCATTTTATTTTATGGGTTTCAGTTTGAACGCACATATATCTTTCATATTAATTATCACCGAGTAACTTATAAACTCAAATTTTGACTGTAGGCCCCTGATGTGTACCCGCGCTCGCTTTTTCCCGCCATTTTACTCCCTTTGGAATTCATTTGGCTTACTCGTTCGTCGTACGTTCACGAGAAAGCAACTTTTTTAATCCTTTTTTTTTTTACATTATCGTCGCAAACGGGTGATATAATCTATTACCGCGTTTCAATATTTTGGCAACGAGTGCCAGACCTCATACATATTCATAGCAAAAAACCGAAAAGATTTTTAAAAAGATCCACATAGTCTGTAATCGCTTTTTGCAAACAAGACATAAACTTCAAACAAAGATAAAGAACTTTCAGAAAGATAAGCCAATGAAATTTAGTGATCGGCCAAGTATTTCAATTGTGAGTCTTAATTTACGTTTTCAAATGACGTGGGTTTCTCTGAATCGTAACAACTTACTCTGGTCGGATAATATTTTACTTGTAGATAAACCGCAAGTGAATTTAAATTTACAAAGCCTTATTCTAATAGCACACAAAATCACAAAAATATCACCCGAAAATTGATGTGAAAGTGAGATATGCTGATATTTTTCGGGTAACTGTCACCATAGCAACATATGATCTCATTCTTACAACAGAAGGTTGTCACGTTTTCGAGACTCCTTGGGTACAATTTGGCAGAGAGATCGATCAAAGTTATAAAATGCTTATGAAAAACATACAATATAAAAAGCCATCGCTAAATATCGTACAAACTTCGCTTAGGAAATATGTCGCCGCTCTTCCTATTTTTTTCATGAACAATACGGCGTCAAAAGAAGAATCACTTAATATTTACGCGTATTGTTATCATTGTTGAAGAGGCGATTAGAAATGGAAAATATTGAAAAACACGTTTAAAGTATTAACGAAAA
>NC_090889.1:16241736-16251736 GCF_036669925.1 Montipora capricornis
GCTATCCCGTCACAACTTGAATCGATTTAAAAAACAGTTCAATTTCGAACTCACCAAGACCGCAGGATTTTGAACAAAAAGTGAATAGACCATTTCCGAGTTCACGTCTGTCTCCGCTTCAAAGCGAATCCAAGTGCGAAGGTTTTGTGATGGTAATTAGTTCTACCTTACATATATGAATTATTAAGAGCTGGGAAAATGCCTTGTATAAAACGTAAGGAAATGTCGCGTGGGATTTCAGTGGATGTTATCTGATGTTATCCCGTTGTGTCTCCAAGGGGATCGAGAGAAATAGTGTAGGGGAGGGGGAATTCTAAACAGCATTATATTAAAGGACAACAGGCCATTTCTGAGTTCATGTCTGCCTCCTCTTCAAAGCGAGTCTAAGCGCGAAGTTTTTGTGATGAAAAACTTTGCACTTGGCCTCGACAGACATGAACTCGGAAATGGCCTATGAGATAGGCTTTGGGACATAATGCTAGCATTATTTTGAGCATAAAAGCAAGGCAAAAGCAGCGAGCATAATACCAAGATTTTAGCAAGAAATTTCTATCATGAAAAAGGAAAAATTTGTCTGAAGGGATAAAATTCACCGAGAAACAGCCAAAGTTATATATAATTCAGAGGTTTCTTGCCAAAACTAGACATTTTTCAAAAAAAATTGTTAAAACGTTTTTTAAACATTTTTTTTTTTAATTAAAAAAAGTGGCTGTTACTGTGCATGTATTGAGGAAGTTTTCAAGCATTTTAGCAAGGCCATAAGAGCATAATAGCAAACATTTTGAGCATTAAGCATTAGCATAATAGCAAAAAATAAAAGCATAATGTGCCAAAGTCTACTATTAGAAACAGTTTGTTCAGTTGGACAACCCTTACCAGAAACAGGATATAAACAACTGTGATTTAATTCCCTCAAAGATCTATTTTGGAAGCCTCCAGGTGACCGTGTTTATTATATATACCCGGATTAAAGAAAAAAAAACCGAACCTTATGAAGTGCACTATGGGATGTATTTTTTTTTCCTTTACTAAGTATGTTTGATTTTTAAATTTGTAAACTGGTTTGTTGTGAATAATTTAAATAACCTCCTAACAAAACTGTGCTCGAGAGAGGTGGAAATGTTTTAATGATTTAAGTGGCAGCTTTAGTGTCACTCATGAAAAGGAATTTAAGGTGGTTTTACCGCATTTGCCTTGAAAATAACAGGACGAGAAGGATGTTCTCGACAATCTTGATTTCTGATTACTTTGAAAATGTTAACATCACTGACTAAGTTAGACGTTTTGTTCCTTAGTCGATCACAATAAGCTTTATTTTATGTGCGACAGTGACAGTCTCCCAAAGATCCCATCCATACTTCATCTCTTATATATGAACTATGAACTAACAACGAGGTAGGGCTCGCTCAAAGCCAACAAGCGACCGCTAAACAGGGCCAAAACTAATTCAATGTTGATCTTGGAACTGGTCGAAGGTTAGTTAGTTTTACTCAGAAGAGATTTATAAATCTGCAAGAGACTCTTTCGGTCACCACAGACGACCAGTGGATGTGCCTCATTCTGGCTCGCTCCAGATCTCTCCTTCATATATAGAAAAATTTAAGATTTACAGGAAAACATAGATAATTCTTCAGGCCAATATGAAACGAATTTAAAACACCCTTCATTTTCCAAAATTAATGAAAAGTCATGTCTATTACTCTTAGAAATTGACCTCAGACAGAAAAGAAAAACGCGTAGGATCATGCGCATGCATTTGAAATTGAAGGCAGCTCACTCGTGCATTTGATTTCTGTATGGAGAATATTGATACAAGGAGGAAATGGTTACTGCAATCGACTGCAAAATTATCGTTGAGAAAACCGTTTCCTTTGTCAAAATCAATGTTCCATGCAGATAATTAAGAAGGGAAGGCATTTATGATTAAATTTTCGTTTGCATAACCATTGAAAATGAAAAGAGAAGAGAAGAGAAGAGGCGTCGAAAACAATGCCTATGCAGATTTTTAGGAGGTAAAAGAGGTGTATCATGGGATTTATGCAAGTATTTAATCCCGAGAACGCAGGATATATGATAGCAGGAGTCTGTATGCAGAGGGCGTAAATTTAAGTTGATGATATTGTTTGAGATGAAATTTAAGACCGCCTTTCATAGACTGAATTCATAAATGACGACCAAAAAATAATCTTTTGTTTATGTGCTAATTAGACTTACTAGCCTCGTTTACATGGACAAAATACAAAAGAAATGTTGCTTGAGAGCGAGGCTAGTGAGACAGTCTGATTAGCACATAAACAAAAGAATACGTTTTTGGCCGCTATTTATGCATTCGGTCTATATGGTATTCGATTCGCTCATGAATCACGGAATCACTCCCGAACTCTATGTACTTGAAAAGAAAGTAATTGTTGTCGATTTTATTTGATGAGATAAATAAGTTAAGTGATAGCAAGCGCATGTTTCCCACTTCTTTCTTTAGTGTGGTAATACCGTTTCACTTGCATACATCTATCATTAACAGAAATCGAAGGCCGTAACGTACGTTTATGGCCCGTAGTTTTTTTTTTATTTCACAAAAAGCCACGGTTTTGCCTGTTAGCAGAAGCCTCTTTTCTTTTTGCGTTCGCTGGGCTGACGAGTACGGGAAAAGAGCATGGGTTGAAACTCACTTTGATCCAACCGCAGTCCACGACCTTGGACGCGGACTCTCTTCAAACCGCATGCTCCATGTTATGTTTGCCGACTGTGACAAGAGCTCGCTTTGTCTGGCGAATTACTTTACAGTGATTCCGCTTTTGTTAAGTGAGCCCACACAACATGAAGTATCATGTTAGGATTGGGTCGCTAATTAACTACTGCACATGCTCAACACAGTGAACTTCGACCCATCATGAGAAGAGGTCGCCTTCCCGTACTCGTCAACCCAGCGAAGCAAACACAAAAGAAACTTCTGCTTTCGGGGAAGGCCGGGGATCGAACACTACCAGAAGTCCACGAACATCATAATCTTGATATTCAACAGAACGTGGACCATCAGTTTTCGGTATTAACTATTTTTAGAAAAGTCTCTGCTAGTTCGATTTTGTTACAATTTGAGCGACAACGTGGAAACGACGACTTGAAAGATGGGGTGGGGGGCGAGGGGAGAACCTAAAATGAAAATACCAAAAGGATACAAAATTGCGAGAGAGTCAGTGAAAGTTCGACAAGACAGTCGCCCCTCTTAGGTTTAACGCAAGTTAGTCTAAAGATCCGGGTAGACACATAAAAAGGTCTCGCTGAACAAAGATCAAACAACAAATCTACCACTTTATTTCCAAAGTATTACATACTTAAGGACGGTGCCTACTAATTAAAGATATTTTTGCCCCGGTGTGTGATTATGCAGAAAATGTAGATCGTAACAGGTGTAATTGAAATCCAAAAAGAAAATTGGGTGTAACCACGCATTTTTCAAAGATAATTCATGAATAATTTTTATAAAAAGCTTTGAAATACAAAGCAATGTATGGCGTTTTTTCTCAAATTGAAGCTTAATTATCTCTCAAAAATGCATGGCTACCACCAATTTTCTTTTTGGACACCAAGAGTACTTACTAAGATCTACTTTCTCCGTATAGTTTTAAACCGCGCAAAAATATCCCTGTATTAGTAAGCATCGGCGATAGGAAATCCGAGTATCTGGAGATGCGCAGAACGTATGCGCAATAAGAATAGTAGGCACCGTCCTTAAAATATCATAATATGGCGACTGTACCCTCAGTCTTTTGTAATGACCACAGAATGGCTCGTTTATGATGATAACATACAACAAATACCAATCATGCCTTAAAGTGTCTATCCGGCCTACAAGGTTTTCATGGTTTTGGCACCTCTATAAAGCGTAGATCAATGTCCCAAAAATAATTTTTTGATTCAGCCACTTTTTGACCCCGAAATCAAGCTTAAAAGTCCGCGCTTTGGCCACGCCCAGTCAAGTTGACCGCCTAATCGAAGATTAGGAATTAGTGACGTCACTTCAGGAACGACTCGAAATTGGAAGAGATAGCTGGGCTAACCTTATAGACCGATCATTGTGTAGTTTAATTTATTATATAAGTGACACTATAGGATGCCGTTTATATTATTATTAGTGAGTGATGGAAAATTAAAGCGACTTTTCTTCTGAAGATGATGGCAACCGTCTTTCATCAGATTCGAACGAAGGGATAGAGTATGAAGATCCAGACTCATTTGACGGTGATGCTCGTTCCGATTCAGAAGAAGGCCCTTATTGTCAAGAGCCATTGACACGTGAAGATTGGTTTCGTGAATATAATCGTGAAAGGACAAAAATGGAAGAAACAGCTACAAAACCGGTTTGACAGAATCATACAAGAAAGCACGAGCAACGGTGGTGATCAAGGAAGGATCTGCCAGAATTTTTATCAGTCTATTGACTCCGTCGGTTCAGGTTCTATATTTTTCTTTACTTGATCAGCAGTGACAGAACTCAGAAGCCGAATAATCTCAGTAGAAGGAGCTAATGTAGATGTTGGCGCTATTTCTTTCCCTCAGAATCTACAGGATTGTAACGAAAACAGAAAGCGTACGATCGATTAACTAACAAGAAGTGAAAAAAAGAAAAAAAAAATGCTCGATTTTCACACAGTGCCTGTAAAACGACTATGATTGTGGCATGACCAACCTGACGACGACTTCGATCAAATAAATCTTCTCCTCGGGTATGGCGCTGAAACTTTCGTACTGGAAGAACACCAGTGTTATTTTTTTATGAATCTTCGCTGAAATTTAAGATTACCAAATGATAGTCGCCGCGTGAAGTCATTGGAAGCGAAGTGACAAAACACAGAGCGGATCACCTTTTTGCGTTTGAAACGCTTGGTGTCCACGTGTCGCGCTTGAACTTCACGAAGTCCGTCCATTTCTTCCTTCTGACCTTCGCTTCACTTCACAATTTGCGAAGAGCCCGCCAAAGAAAACAATGAAAAAATGATCCTCCAAAAATTTTGAATTTGGCGCGCGGTTCCTGACATGACGTCAGAGTCGATTCTGGTGCTGTCTCCCGGTCAACTTGATTGAGCGTGGCCAAAGCGAGAAATTTGAAGCTTGATTTCGGGGTCAAAAAGTGGTGGAATCGAAAAATCATTTTTGAGGCAGTTATCTACGCTTTATAGAGATGCCAAAACCATGAAATCTCTGGAGGCCGTACAGACACTTTAAGGGAACTATTCACCGCAAAGTCAAAACAAGAAGTTCCACCACGAGAAAGGTTGTACTTGCTCCTTTTGATACATAAGAAAACGTGCACGTCATGGATATAATTAAAACTTATCACTGACGAAAGTAAGTATTGGCATCAACAAGATGTAATTATTAAATTTCATTGACCAAGCTAAATATACGTTTATAATCGGTTTCTTTACCAATTTCCGAGTAAAAATTTAAAACGAAGAGCTTTAGGAAACTAAGTAAGCATTTTTAGATCGCTGGGCTAGTTATTTATACGAAGATAGCTTGGGGCCTTGATTAAAATGGACCGACAGGTCGTGATTTTACTTAATGAACCAGAGCTTCTTGTTTCAAAATTTGCTAAACTTGAAAAAGCCAGTTATCATATAGGCACACTAAATTAATTCCGATATTCAATACAGTACAAGACAAACAATCTATAACATAGTAGTGTAATATAGCGCCATGTACTTCATTGGCGAACCGATAAACCATCAACTCGGTAATAAAGATTTCTTTGGCAATAACAATTGTTACGGGACAGATTTTGTAGATAGTGTTTTAACTTCTTTATTCTGGCGTGGAACTTCAGCATTGGCGTTGCCGGCAGTCAGCTCTCTCTAAACTACTAAAAACAGGCGTTTAAATATGCTGTTGCTGAGCCGTGATTAGTTAATCAATACATTTCCTTCGAAGAATAAAGGACACCCCCGGGGGAAGGGGTGGGGGGACTCCCATATAAAAAGGAGAGGGATGCTCGTCGTCTCGCTTAGGGGTGTAAATTTCAGATTTGGTCTCACATAGGGTGTTCTTACTGGGCAAAAAGCAATCATATGTAGCCGTGAAGGTCTTTTTTAGGGTTGCGCGAGAAGAAATATAAAAGTGTATAGTTACACTTCTACATTTCTTCACGAACGTGAAAGAATTAGATGATAATGTCTTTTCCATCATTAAAAGTAAATGCATTTTTATGTATCTGTGTTTTAATATGGTCTCTTTTAGGGGTCATAAAAGGCCTGGGCCAGGCCAAGATTTTTCTCCTTTAGGGGTATAATTTAAAATTTCCGACCAGCATCCCTTCCCTTTTTATATGGGAGTCCCACCCCCGGGGGCGTAACGGTTACGTGCCCCGGGAGTAGCATGCAAACTAGTGGAATAAATGAATGTTACAGAGCTTACAAGGTTCTCTTGAGTAAAGTACTTTCGAGAGTACACTTTTGGTGCCAAATACAGCTATGGCTTGGTCGACGAGCTTAAAAAGTTACGTAAACGCGATCCTAACACTCTCAGCAACAAAGGCGGAAAGACTTGTGGTAAATACTTACGGTAGATACTGCAGCCTACTAGAAATTCGATTTAATTGAATGGTTGGATAAACTGATAGCAACGGAAACCAAAGTTTCCGCGATCCTTTATGCTAACCCGTGCGGGCTAACCGCGGGAAAACTAACATTACAGATAACTAGGTTAAAATAACTAACTTGGTCGGTCTTACAAACTTATCGAGAATAGCCGCTAAAATGGTCCTCGTGTTTCCAACAACATCGGCAGAAATTCGGCTTTCACCTAATGCATTTTCTCGTGGGAAAGTTACTTAGACTACCTGCGACTTACGAGGTTGCAATTGTTTGTGACAATTTGCTTTGCACGTTTCAATTGATAGGGTCTAAAAGTACTCACGAGTGACCACGAGTGACCACGGGTTACCACGAGTGAGGTTTAATCAAAAGATGTCAGTGCTGTTATTATGACGTCATTACGGATTCATTTTTACATTATTTCATCAAATAATGACTTACTCATGAAAACTGAAGTTATTTACTGTGTAAACGCGTAGCGGATGATTTGAAATATCTTCCGCAAAAAACACTCTCGTGGTCACTGGTGGTCACTCGTGGTCACCCGCAATCACCCGTGGTTACTCGTGGTCACTCATGAGTACTTCTAGACCCTATCGTTTCAATTTCCTATCTAAGTTCTCAGCACCGTGCATTATAACAATTTGCATACGATAAAACAATCATGAAAATATAGTTTAAAATATTATAAAATATGCTTCAACACAATGATCATGCTTAGCCTTTGCTTTATTTTCTCTTTGTTTTCCTGTAGAATTTAATGAAACAACTATTCCATTCGCCTTTGTTGGATACGTGATTGGTAATAGCTACGCGCCTCGTTGGCTATTTAGCATCTCGTATCCAACGCGAACTCATAGAATAATTTTTAAATAACATAGTGGTGGTATAATACCGCCATATACTTCATTGGCGAACCAATAAATCATCAACTCACTTATAAAGATATCCTTGACAATAACAATGATATACTTAGCCTTAGCTATATCTTCTCGTTGTTTGCTCTGTAGAACCTACTTGCGTAAATACAAGTAATAAACTGATAGTTCTAAAAAAACAAACTTGTCATTCTTACCAGTAACAACAGGTCTTTCACTTTGGTGGTTACTGAACTTCTTTTTAGGCTGCCTTTGGGCGAGGAGAAATAAAGACTGCCTCTTAAGCTTGTGACCAGACGAGGCTGCCCTATATACCATATTTATGTAACAAGCTGTATTTGTGTAAAACGTGGCTTCTGTTTAATTTTCTGAAAGACTTTTAAATAGCGATTCCTCAGGCTTGAGAAGTTTCCGGATGATGTGCATGGAAGAACTAAAACTTGTGGTCAAAGTCAGACCAATTGCTAGAGTGCGGAGAGCTGTCAGTTTTAGGTCGTTTAAGAATCCTTGCGAATTGAGTGCAAAATAAAACACAGCCACGACATTACTCTCAATATAAGCAAAAATCATGCAAACACTGATGTAGAAAACATACCGCGTTACAAATTTGTGTTTGTTAAAGATGATTATGAAAAGCCCATTGCAGACAGTGCACACTGTGTCGTATGTTGCAAAATAAGAAAGGTTTCGTGTACCTGAAAAACCCATTTTTGAATAACAAAACGGTATTACCATCCCTAAAACCAACAAAGAAATGTTTGAAGCGAACCAGTAACTCCGAATCAGCTTTGAAATGTTGGTTTGAACGGTCCAGGTGGTTGTACAGGCGAATCGACTATATATGAAAAAATAGAAGATCTTAAAAGGTGACCAATATAAGGAAATTAACAACTGAAATGAGTCCATATATTTTACACCTAAACTGTCCATGTCGACGTCCTTTTTAGTAAAAAAGTTATAAAGGTAAGATGTTCTCGTGTTAATGTCACCTTCATCAAATCTGAAAAATGATAACCCTCCGCTGGAAATACCAACCGGAAGGGCTGCTATAATAAGAATCAGATAACAAAAACCCACAGCAATTTTGCCAGAAATTCTTTTCATGATGTTAACATATCTAACAGTACCTTGAGGCTGTTTCGTGTACTCGGCATTGTTTACAGCAATTAGCAACGGCTCTCCCTCACTGTCATCTGTTCCATGATGATTCTCAACTGTATCTTCAGTAACTGAGTTCAGAAATGTTCCATTTCCTACTGCACGGCCTTCACCTAGTTGTCGAGCTCCAGACATCCAACAGAATTTCTTTGTACGTCTCAACCAAACCAAAGTTATTATCGGTCCAACGAGGAACCAGTAATAAAGTTTGTTTAAATATGATTTCATTTTCTCCAGTTCAAAGGAGGTCTGCACGCGGGGTGGAACTCGGATCTTCACATTTGTTCGGTCGTTCGAAGCTAAAAAAGAATTAGCATCACCAAAGGGACATGATGGTTCCTCGCAATTGGGGACTACATTACAGTCCTTGCTTGTAGCATATGATATCGGAATTAGGCGCTTGTACGCAGAAATGTTTTCCTTCGTCCCATATGCGTTTTCTATGAAACATATCAACACAGAGTACCCTGCGTTCTGTGCATTTACTGCCAGCTTCTCCAAAGGACACAAACTATAGTTGTTGTTTGTCAGATTAACAAGAGCGACTTTGTGGACCTGAATTTGTGCATTGCGTACATCCTCCAGCGGCTGGCATGCATTTGAGAGCTTTGAATACACCGCGAGTCCATTCAAAATAAACTCTTGGCCTTCCCCTGTGGTTGTTGCCTGTATGAAGGACTGCAGCGAAGGTATCCTAAATCCTTCAATGGCTGACACGGTGCAATTTACTGTGAATGGGACATAGAAGTTGTCGTCAACATCTGGATACACAGTGAGAGTGCTTCCACCCGGCTGGTAATCAAACTCCAACAACCCAGGTGAATAAATTGCAAGGATTAAGATCAAACTTATTATCGCCAAGAAGGAAAAGCAATAGCCTATTGCAGCACACTTCCCCGCCATCTTGAACACAAACCGGAAGCAAACCAGTCACGCGAAAAGCAATCCAGATAAAACATTCTTATCCATTTGAGACAACAGCTACTTATCTTTGTACTGGCCAATCACCAACAATGATTGAACTGACCTCTGGTGCCCTGTTAAAATTGGAAAAACGATATACTTGGCCTACAGTGAAATTATAACAGTGACCATTTTTACTGTCGGTTGGTCACAGTAGAACGAATGAATGGTGGTTTTACTATATTTAAAATATAAGACGTATACGTAAATTTTTATCATTTGAAGCTGCTAGGACGTTATTTCAAGCATTAGTCATTCGCCGCCTAGATTACTGCAACTCAGTTCTATATGGTATACCGGCTATCCACACGAATAAACTACAGCGCGTGCAAAACGCAGCCGCGAGACTTCTCACAAACTAGATGCTTCTGTGAAGCATACACTGGCTTGCCTGTGGTACGTGCTACAGAA
>NC_090889.1:16264236-16269701 GCF_036669925.1 Montipora capricornis
GTACGGCTCGTGCAATTTTGAGAACTTTCAAAACATCACGAGTGACCATAAATCACGAAATGCACCATTATTCATGCGACTTCTCTGGCTTGCTTTGCATCGAAGCAAAATGAAACCAAATTACAATGTCCACTTAACGATTTCCTTCTTTTTCAATTTCCTTCTCATTGTTTTCCTTAAATAAGGATCCGAGTAATTAACCAGTTCGTAGAAAAAAAAAGCTAATGTGACTCTTTGAGGACAAAAGTTTCTTCGATTCGATAAATTCTCTCATTTACAGCGCGCACTTCAAAATATATAGACATTTCTTTCATCGAGTCACGGGAACACATGAACGCAACATGGTAGATGGTAGAGCGTTGCAACGGCATCGCAAAGGGCATGGGTTCTAATCCTGTTAAAGCCACCTGAATCACCCGAAGCGGAAAATACCATAATACTCTTTGTTTGTCCACCCAAATTTTGAATAAGCATTGCTTTCGTTTTGGAAACAATGCTGGTGCAAAATTTGGGAGGACAAACAAAAAGTATTATGGTATTTTCGGCTCATCCAGGGTGTAAAAACCTGTGAAACTCACAGATGACATAACACAAAGGATAACAAAAGAGCAAGAAAAAACATCGAACCTAACCCTAACCCTACCACGAGCTAACAAAGCAAAGAAAACGTTTCACAGGTTTTTACACCGAGGTAAACCCGTATTTTCCGACTCGGCCAATTGTACTGTTCAGGTTTCTATAAGAAAAAAAATTGCTTAAATTATCCATATAATTTCTCTTTCATATATTCTTTCGTTAGAGAAATAAAGGTAACATAATAGTTCACTGAGCTCATATACAGTAAATTGATACTCGGAGTTTTCCCCCACATTCTAGCTCCGTCTGCGCAATGGCGGGTAAAAATTTGTTAACTTAAAATGCTTCTTTTTCTTTGGGTTTCAGAACTATGTTAACTTAACACTAAGTGACCCAAATTTTAAGTTCTGATTTTAAAACTACACCTGTTTATTTTGACTGGAATTTTATTTATTGGTCCGCCATTACTTACTGATTTTAAAATCTTGACTGAGAGAGCTGGATCAAAGAGAACACATTCATGACGTCAAAGACTCACTAGTTGGAGAATGCAATGTGTGTGTACCCTACTAAAATAAAATACTGCACGGGAGTTTCGACCTTTCAGACTTTTAAGCTCGTGTTTGGCATATATACGGGAACAAGAACAAAAAAATCAATAACACGGGATCTTACGTGTAGTCACCCATCCAAGTAACAAACCTCAGCCAACTGGGCCGAACTTCAGCGAGAAGCACAAGCACGTGGCTAATTGCCATATCAGACTGTGCGACCGGTTTCCTACCGTGAGGTACCTGTGCTCCACAGGCACTCCACGGAATAAGCTGCATTTGAAGTTAGAAAATGACGTCACTTTTCCTTTCTCTAAACCCAACCCTCTGAATCCCAATCGGTTCGTTTTGAACGTGAGTAAAGGCGGACCGTCAAATCCAAAATTCACTCTCAAAATAAACAGTCTTTGGATAAAAATCAAAGCTCAAAATTTTGCAAGTCAGGTGTTAAAAAACACACTTTCGAAAAAAGGAAATTTAATTTTTGATCATAGTAGCACTTTAAAATTCAGACAATGATGTACACTGGTGTACTCAAAAAGAAATAGTCAAGGTCAATTAAATCGAAGTATGATGCGCATACGATTTTTTACCGTCCGCTCATACAATCAATAACAATCAATTAACTTAGACGAAAATATAACACAACTGCAGTCAGTGAAAGGCATGCTAGAACGCATTTTAACTTAGGAAAAACTGCACGTTTCGCGAAGCTATCATAAAACTTGAATTCTAAATATCATTTTAGTTCACTTGGAGATCGAAAAAACAAACAAGTTCTTAACAATAAATCCTGTTTCGTGATGACATCTGGCCCTTTTAGAAAATTCAGAGTTTTTCACGTTTCTCCAAGAACGTTTCGATGCCTACTAACTACGTATCTCTCATTTTACAATCTAAATCAAAGCAATGGTTTGCCAAAACCTTAAAATCGTTCCTTTATTTTTCGATCCGTTTACTAGATTTCGTGTTGCTGCTGCATAAAAAATTTCAAGTTTCAACGTCTTGTAAAAGTGCATGTTTATTACCGCAGTTAATTTGCGAAAATTCATATTTTTGATGACGCTAATTAAAATGGCTGAGAAACCTGCCGGAGTACTAACCTTAATTTTAAGTAAATTACTTCAGTAGGTAGGTAAATATATTAGGGAAGAATGAATGAATGAGAAGATGGATATGTCTGTACAAATATGTATTGAATGAGTGAGTTAGGATATCGGGATAACAAATCTAGGCTAGCTGTAACATAATTCCAAGAGACTTAACTGAAGAAATAGATAAAGGACTGGACCACGGAAAAGAGGCTTCCGAATTTCTTGTAGAAAGAATATAGGGTTTATGTTTGAATATACTTCGATCTCCAAGGCGAAACATCTTAAAAGTGGTTTAATAGATTTGCAAAACGAGAATTGTATTTTGTTACGTGAACACTAAAGCTGACGAAAATACATGTGTCGTTTCGATGAAGTGATTACATCGTGCACTGGACATGACCAGTCCCATTTTCAAGAAATACTTCAAAACGTCACGTCCCAGTTATCTAATGCTGTTAAAAACTGTAAAATTCGTCCAAATATGTCCCCAATTACGTCAGTTGTTCTCTATTCGTCTTTTACCTCGTCCTTTTGCCTTGACTTAACGATTGTATCCTTTCATTACACAAAAGTTATATCCTTAGATTGTGTCCTTTCATTACACAAGTCATCGTGGCATTACACAAATGTTATCGTGGCTAAAAATACTGTGACAGCAGAAGTAACAGCAGAAGTAAGCTTTCCACGTATAAAGGTCACATGTACAGGAAATTTGAACTTTTTTGCCACGAGAGGTGTATAGGTTGAGAAGCAACCGGAAAATGTAATTCACTTGCACAGGAGTAGAAATGGTACAAAAAGAACCATGAAAAGAATGTCAAGAATGGTACCGTAAGCGTTGAATAAAAATGAATACCTTTTGCAGAGAGTGCTTGTTGGGAATTGCCTCCAAGATTGAACCACCAACACACTCACACCGTATCCTGATTTCTTCTACTTTATTGATCACCGAAAACTCTCCCTCGCTTAAGAGTACAAAATCCCATTCTATTTTTTCTCGTGTTCTAATGTCTCTTTTTTATCACTGTCAATCATTGGTTTTGGTTTCAACTAAAGGTTCCAAAGTTCAAGGCTATCAGATTCCCGTGCGTTGTCTGTCACGCGACTGCACTCAACATTTTCTGAAATCGCATTGTTTATAATCAAAACAAAAGCTAAAATTGTGTTAACTACAACAAAGGCAACAAATAATAAAAATACTCCGCACAATTTCCGACATCCTCCCCCCATATGTCTACATTTAGAAGACATGTTAAACTTGTATTTTTTCACTAGTAAATTTAATTTAAACGTTGATGCTCAAAATCCTCATAGAATCATTTCGAATTTTCACAATTACTCAAGGTTCAATCGGCATGTTCATCATTTGCTATATCATGTATTCGCACACTCGCTGCGACCTGCTGTATCACGGGCAGGTCTGAATTCTGGAACGTTTGGGTTCAGCTGGTCCTAGGAAGTCAAAGGCGTCCGATCGCATATCAGTTCCAGGGGATAGAGGTGGTTTAATGGTCTCTCGATATGGCCACCTCCGGCTCGCATTTTAGCTCCTCGAATTACTCCATCCCGGCCAGTGTACAGCGCCTCAATTATTCCCAGCGGACACTTCCCTCTGCTTCTATCTTCTGGAAGGATGATGACGACGTCACCAACTGCCAAAGTGAACCCTTTCCCGTCATGTTTCAAGTTATGTCGCTCTCGAAGTTCTCTTAGGTACTCTATGGTCCACCGTTTCCACATGTCATCTTTACACCTTTGGAGATACTTGGCCTGTTTTACGTAGATCACGAGGCTCGCGTTGTGGTTCCCTCTCTGGCAGCACCGTGGTACCAATAAACTGCATTCTGTTGGGCGTGATCAAAGGTAGTTGAACGTCATCCCCCACGTAGTCTAAAGGGCGGTTGTTTAAAGTCACCTCAACGTCCTAGAAGCACGTCTTCAAGTTCATTCCACCTAAGGCGACATGTCCAATGGTTTTGTTTAGAACCCGCTTCACCAAGCCAACCGACCGTTCAAACTGACCGCCACACCATGGGGCGCGGCTCAAATTGAATTGCCACTTGATGTTTTCAGTCGACAGGTAATGGTGAACTCGTTCATCTTTCCGGACTTGCTTTAACCAGCTCGCAGTGGCGGTGAATGTTTTGGCGTTAATCCGAGTAGATTTTCTCCGGCCTTCCTTTTCTAGCTACTAGGCGTTTCAGACTTCTCAGAACTTCACTCGTCTCCATGCTTTTGCTGAGTTCCAAGCAGAGGGCTCGCGTAAGGCTGCATGCGTAGAGGATTATGTATGCCTTCCCTTCTTTCTTCTGAGTGACACGGTACTTGATGGGTCAAGCAAAGTCTACTCCAACTACTTGAAAAGGGCGACTCCCTTCGGTTCTATCAAGTGGAGGTTTCCAGGTGGTGGTCTTTCAGTGGCCTTGACTTGGAAGCGACGACAACCATAACACCCTTTTATCACCCGTTTTGCTAGACGTCTGAGCCTGGGAACCCAATAACGCTCTCTGATGCGCGTCATTGTCAGGCCAACTCCCCCGTGCAAGGTGCGCCGGTGTGCGTCATCTACCAGTTTTACGATGCAGGGATGCGTGTCTGGCAGATAGACCGGATAATGTCCTTGAATTCGACCTCGACACTCGAAAATGCCTTCCTCATTCTCTTCCAACCCAGCCTTTGCTTATCTTCTGTCACCATAGTCGTCCAGACTCCGTTGAGCACGCTTGGTTCAAAAGAGTGTTGTCTTTGTACTTCGTTGGTCGTCAGAGGTCCCGTCATTCTCTCTTTTATCTGCAAACGCGCGTTTCCTGCGAATCTCGCAATCCAAGCCACAACCCGCAACGTTTTGGTCAGTCTAAATTTTTCTAGAAGGTCATCTAGGCAGTCGGTTGCTGCAGTGAAGCCAGCAAATATTCCCTTGAATAACTTTTGCCTATGCTTGGCTCTCAGGTGTGGGACTTGTCAGAATGTCTGCAGGCCATTTATCTTTGTCTTTAAGCCAACTCGGCCGTTGCTTCCAAAACTTGTTGTCATCGACTGCCCTTCCTCGACTTTCCAAGTCTGCTGGATTATCCTTGGTGGTTACATGGCGCTAAGTGATTTTTGTGTATGCCATTGTATTTTCTTCACTCTGTATTCTACGAACTGCTTGTACTCGCCGCCCCCTTTAACCCAATCAAGAGCCACTGAGCTGTCCAGCCATCCATAATTCTGTTTCAACGGGAAAACCCACAAGCGCGTTCCT
>NC_090889.1:16283089-16320589 GCF_036669925.1 Montipora capricornis
TGAATAAGCATTGCTTTCGTTTTGGAAACAATGCTGGTGCAAAATTTGGGAGGACAAACAAAAAGTATTATGGTATTTTCGGCTCATCCAGGGTGTAAAAACCTGTGAAACTCACAGATGACATAACACAAAGGATAACAAAAGAGCAAGAAAAAACATCGAACCTAACCCTAACCCTACCACGAGCTAACAAAGCAAAGAAAACGTTTCACAGGTTTTTACACCGAGGTAAACCCGTATTTTCCGACTCGGCCAATTGTACTGTTCAGGTTTCTATAAGAAAAAAAATTGCTTAAATTATCCATATAATTTCTCTTTCATATATTCTTTCGTTAGAGAAATAAAGGTAACATAATAGTTCACTGAGCTCATATACAGTAAATTGATACTCGGAGTTTTCCCCCACATTCTAGCTCCGTCTGCGCAATGGCGGGTAAAAATTTGTTAACTTAAAATGCTTCTTTTTCTTTGGGTTTCAGAACTATGTTAACTTAACACTAAGTGACCCAAATTTTAAGTTCTGATTTTAAAACTACACCTGTTTATTTTGACTGGAATTTTATTTATTGGTCCGCCATTACTTACTGATTTTAAAATCTTGACTGAGAGAGCTGGATCAAAGAGAACACATTCATGACGTCAAAGACTCACTAGTTGGAGAATGCAATGTGTGTGTACCCTACTAAAATAAAATACTGCACGGGAGTTTCGACCTTTCAGACTTTTAAGCTCGTGTTTGGCATATATACGGGAACAAGAACAAAAAAATCAATAACACGGGATCTTACGTGTAGTCACCCATCCAAGTAACAAACCTCAGCCAACTGGGCCGAACTTCAGCGAGAAGCACAAGCACGTGGCTAATTGCCATATCAGACTGTGCGACCGGTTTCCTACCGTGAGGTACCTGTGCTCCACAGGCACTCCACGGAATAAGCTGCATTTGAAGTTAGAAAATGACGTCACTTTTCCTTTCTCTAAACCCAACCCTCTGAATCCCAATCGGTTCGTTTTGAACGTGAGTAAAGGCGGACCGTCAAATCCAAAATTCACTCTCAAAATAAACAGTCTTTGGATAAAATCAAAGCTCAAAATTTTGCAAGTCAGGTGTTAAAAAAACACACTTTCGAAAAAAAGGAAATTTAATTTTTGATCATAGTAGCACTTTAAAATTCAGACAATGATGTACACTGGTGTACTCAAAAAGAAATAGTCAAGGTCAATTAAATCGAAGTATGATGCGCATACGATTTTTTACCGTCCGCTCATACAATCAATAACAATCAATTAACTTAGACGAAAATATAACACAACTGCAGTCAGTGAAAGGCATGCTAGAACGCATTTTAACTTAGGAAAAACTGCACGTTTCGCGAAGCTATCATAAAACTTGAATTCTAAATATCATTTTAGTTCACTTGGAGATCGAAAAAACAAACAAAGTTCTTAACAATAAATCCTGTTTCGTGATGACATCTGGCCCTTTTAGAAAATTCAGAGTTTTTCACGTTTCTCCAAGAACGTTTCGATGCCTACTAACTACGTATCTCTCATTTTACAATCTAAATCAAAGCAATGGTTTGCCAAAACCTTAAAATCGTTCCTTTATTTTTCGATCCGTTTACTAGATTTCGTGTTGCTGCTGCATAAAAAATTTCAAGTTTCAACGTCTTGTAAAAGTGCATGTTTATTACCGCAGTTAATTTGCGAAAATTCATATTTTTGATGACGCTAATTAAAATGGCTGAGAAACCTGCCGGAGTACTAACCTTAAATTTTAAGTAAATTACTTCAGTAGGTAGGTAAATATATTAGGGAAGAATGAATGAATGAGAAGATGGATATGTCTGTACAAATATGTATTGAATGAGTGAGTTAGGATATCGGGATAACAAATCTAGGCTAGCTGTAACATAATTCCAAGAGACTTAACTGAAGAAATAGATAAAGGACTGGACCACGGAAAAGAGGCTTCCGAATTTCTTGTAGAAAGAATATAGGGTTTATGTTTGAATATACTTCGATCTCCAAGGCGAAACATCTTAAAAGTGGTTTAATAGATTTGCAAAACGAGAATTGTATTTTGTTACGTGAACACTAAAGCTGACGAAAATACATGTGTCGTTTCGATGAAGTGATTACATCGTGCACTGGACATGACCAGTCCCATTTTCAAGAAATACTTCAAAACGTCACGTCCCAGTTATCTAATGCTGTTAAAAACTGTAAAATTCGTCCAAATATGTCCCCAATTACGTCAGTTGTTCTCTATTCGTCTTTTACCTCGTCCTTTTGCCTTGACTTAACGATTGTATCCTTTCATTACACAAAAGTTATATCCTTAGATTGTGTCCTTTCATTACACACAAGTCATCGTGGCATTACACAAATGTTATCGTGGCTAAAAATACTGTGACAGCAGAAGTAACAGCAGAAGTAAGCTTTCCACGTATAAAGGTCACATGTACAGGAAATTTGAACTTTTTTTGCCACGAGAGGTGTATAGGTTGAGAAGCAACCGGAAAATGTAATTCACTTGCACAGGAGTAGAAATGGTACAATAAGAACCATGAAAAGAATGTCAAGAATGGTACCGTAAGCGTTGAATAAAAATGAATACCTTTTGCAGAGAGTGGGCTTGTTGGGAATTGCCTCCAAGATTGAACCACCAACACACTCACACCGTATCCTGATTTCTTCTACTTTATTGATCACCGAAAACTCTCCCTCGCTTAAGAGTACAAAATCCCATTCTATTTTTTCTCGTGTTCTAATGTCTCTTTTTTATCACTGTCAATCATTGGTTTTGGTTTCAACTAAAGGTTCCAAAGTTCAAGGCTATCAGATTCCCGTGCGTTGTCTGTCACGCGACTGCACTCAACATTTTCTGAAATCGCATTGTTTATAATCAAAACAAAAGCTAAAATTGTGTTAACTACAACAAAGGCAACAAATAATAAAAATACTCCGCACAATTTCCGACATCCTCCCCCCATATGTCTACATTTAGAAGACATGTTAAACTTGTATTTTTTCACTAGTAAATTTAATTTAAACGTTGATGCTCAAAATCCTCATAGAATCATTTCGAATTTTCACAATTACTCAAGGTTCAATCGGCATGTTCATCATTTGCTATATCATGTATTCGCACACTCGCTGCGACTGCTGTATCACGGGCAGGTCTGAATTCTGGAACGTTTGGGTTCAGCTGGTCCTAGGAAGTCAAAGGCGTCCGATCGCATATCAGTTCCAGGGGATAGAGGTGGTTTAATGGTCTCTCGATATGGCCACCTCCGGCTCGCATTTTAGCTCCTCGAATTACTCCATCCCGGCCAGTGTACAGCGCCTCAATTATTCCCAGCGGACACTTCCCTCTGCTTCTATCTTCTGGAAGGATGATGACGACGTCACCAACTGCCAAAGTGAACCCTTTCCCGTCATGTTTCAAGTTATGTCGCTCTCGAAGTTCTCTTAGGTACTCTATGGTCCACCGTTTCCACATGTCATCTTTACACCTTTTGAGATACTTGGCCTGTTTACGTAGATCACGAGGCTCGCGTTGTGGTTCCCTCTCTGGCAGCACCGTGGTACCAATAAACTGCATTCTGTTGGGCGTGATCAAAGGTAGTTGAACGTCATCCCCCACGTAGTCTAAAGGGCGGTTGTTTAAAGTCACCTCAACGTCTAGAAGCACGTCTTCAAGTTCATTCCACCTAAGGCGACATGTCCAATGGTTTTGTTTAGAACCCGCTTCACCAAGCCAACCGACCGTTCAAACTGACCGCCACACCATGGGGCGCGGCTCAAATTGAATTGCCACTTGATGTTTTCAGTCGACAGGTAATGGTGAACTCGTTCATCTTTCCGGACTTGCTTTAACCAGCTCGCAGTGGCGGTGAATGTTTTGGCGTTATCCGAGTAGATTTTCTCCGGCCTTCCTTTTCTAGCTACTAGGCGTTTCAGACTTCTCAGAACTTCACTCGTCTCCATGCTTTTGCTGAGTTCCAAGCAGAGGGCTCGCGTAAGGCTGCATGCGTAGAGGATTATGTATGCCTTCCCTTCTTTCTTCTGAGTGACACGGTACTTGATGGGTCAAGCAAAGTCTACTCCAACTACTTGAAAAGGCGACTCCCTTCGGTTCTATCAAGTGGGAGGTTTCCAGGTTGTGGTCTTTCAGTGGCCTTGACTTGGAAGCGACGACAACCATAACACCCTTTTATCACCCGTTTTGCTAGACGTCTGAGCCTGGGAACCCAATAACGCTCTCTGATGCGCGTCATTGTCAGGCCAACTCCCCCGTGCAAGGTGCGCCGGTGTGCGTCATCTACCAGTTTTACGATGCAGGGATGCGTGTCTGGCAGATAGACCGGATAATGTTCTTGAATTCGACCTCGACACTCGAAAATGCCTTCATCATTCTCTTCCAAACCCAGCCTTTGCTTATCTTCTGTCACCATGTCGTCCAGACTCCGTTGAGCACGCTTGGTTCAAAAGAGGTGTTGTCTTTGTACTTCGTTGGTCGTCAGAGGTCCCGTCATTCTCTCTTTTCTCTTCAAACGCGCGTTTCCTGCGAATCTCGCAATCCAAGCCACAACCCGCAACGTTTTGGTCAGTCTAAATTTTTCTAGAAGGTCATCTAGGCAGTCGGTTGCTGCAGTGAAGCCAGCAAATATTCCCTTGATAACTTTTGCCTATGCTTGGCTCTCAGGTGTGGGACTTGTCACAATGTCCGCAGGCCACTTATCTTTGTCTTTAAGCCAACTCGGCCCTTGCTTCCGCAACTTGTTGTCATCGACTGGCCCTCGTCGACTTCCCAAGTCTGCTGGGTTATCCTTGGTGGGTACATGGCGCCAAGTGATTTGTGTATGCCCTTGTATTTTCTTCACTCTGTTTTCTACGAACTGCTTGTACTCGCGGCCCCCTTTTACCCAATGGAGAGCCACTGAGCTGTCCAGCCATCCATAACTCTGTTTCACGGGAAAACCCACAAGCGCGTTCCTCACATTGGTAATAAGGTTCGCTGCCCTGTGCGCAGACACATGCAAGCTCCAACCGCGGAATGGTCAGTCCCTGCTTCGCAAGTCGAACTTTAGCAGCCACCAATTCCTGGTTCACACCTGATGGTTGTCTCACAACTGCATGTACTGTTGGACACACTCCATTCTTACTTGCGTCTCCGAAGGCATGAAGCTCTATTTCTTCTATCTGCTGTTGCGCAAAGGTTAAGGCTCTTGCTACTATGACCTCAGCTGGTAACCCTGTATTCCATCGTGTCCACTGGCTCGCTAGCTGTTGGGGCAGCGGTGTATCCCAGGCGACTTTCGCGTTGCAGGTATCTCTGTAGATGAACTTTCCTTGGACAGTTAAGGGCGCCACAAGACCAAGGGGATCGTAGATCCTTGCTAGATTACGCAACAACGCTCTTTTGGACGCAATTTCATCGTCTCGTGGAATGACTATCCCGATCTGATCTTCTTGTTTGTCCCATAGGAGTCCAAGGAGACTTCCGTTCTTTGCTCTCGGGGAGCCAAGCTGCTGTTTAGCAAACGTACTCCCGTCTTCAACCTGGCCTTCTGGTTCTTCTAATTTGGCGACATTCGAGTGCCACTTGTGTAACTTGAACTTGGCGTCTGCGAAGATTGAAATAGCTCCCTCCTTAAGTTCTCTGGCTTCTCGCACAGTTGGTTTCCCGCTGATTAGGTCGTCCACGTATAGGCTTTTACACAGTTCAGCAACCTGTTCTGGCATGTTGCTTTCCTAGGCTTCCAGATGGCACTCAATCACTCCCACAAGGAGAAAGGGAGATGGCACAAGACCAAACAGCGCCCGCGTGAATCTCAACAGTTGTACTTCAGAACGTTGGCTGGTCTGCCAGTGAAACCTGAGAGCATCTCTCTCTTCCTTCTTGATACGCACCTGAAGAAACGCTTGTTGTAGGTCACCAGTGATTAGGACTGGATGAAACCGCATGCGTATTACGACACTCCACAGGTGGTTTTGAGGCGGGGGCCCGGAATATAGGCAATCATTTAGGCTTGGCACTTTAGGGTTCGCCCGTGACGAGGCGTCATACACGATTCTTAACTTCGTTGTTTCAGCTCCCGTACGAATCACCGGCTTATGTGGTATGTAAAATTCCTTGTCTTGCGGTGGATCACTTGCGACCTCTACTATTCCCTCGGACTTTTGATCTTCAATAATTTCTGCATAGCTCCCGGTCACACCCAAGCGTTGAGGTTTGTTCTGGAGGTTGCTTAGTCCTTGTAAACTGACTATTTTATTGTTCGGTAACGGTGGATGGTTACCCTTCCACGGAAGCGAGGTTTCATACCAGCCTTCTGGGTTCCGGATCAACTGCTCTCGAAACTCTGCGTAGACTGCGCGCTGATTATGTTCTGGGGTGTCCTCAAGCCCTAAGACATCCATTCGGCATAGCTCTTCATAATCAACATGACTTGTTTGGGTCAGTAGCATATTTGTGTGGTCAATCTCCGTTCCCGGTGACATAATAGTCCACGCGAGCTTAGTCTTCTCAGCCACTGGTTCCCCAGGAAGCCCAACGCGAGGCCTCTCGGATGTCTTGATCGCTGCATAATCACTAGCGCCTAATTTCACATGCACTGGGAGATGTGGTTTTGGGTCGTGATCTGTCATCTCTACTCCCTTTAAATGAGCGTACGAATCGATAATCTTCTGGTAGTGAGGGTTATTGATCCTCAGCAATTCTCCTCTTTCTACTGTGGTAACATCCACGCTTAGTTCCTCACTACCTTCAATCAAGCGTACTTTGATGCTGGAAAGTTCTACTTCACGTGCAGTTGCTCCAAGCATCATTTCTATTCGACGAACGTCTTTGGCACGAGAGCGCTTGGGAAGTTTATCCAGAAGTGCAGCTGATGCATACGAGCTTCCAGCTCCAGTATCGAGAAGTGCACGGCAAAGTACTCCTTCCACACTTACGTTTACAACAGGATAAAGAAGGTGCCCATCTTTCCCGGTAGAGGTCGACAATTGGTCACCTTGCGTACAAATCGACGTATGATGTTTCTGTCCACACTTTTGGCAACGCAATCTACTCTTGCAGTCAGTCGCATGATGTTTGGGACCTGTGCAATTAAAGCACATTCGTTTCTGCGCTAGCATCCTCTTCCTTGCGTCTACCGAGGGTACGCGCGAGCAATCCCGCGAGACGTGACTGGTGTCTTGACAATAAAAACACTGGCGTTGAGTTTTGTTGTCTGCATAGTACAGGCGAAATTTGTTGTTAGGGCGCTTAGGAGGTATAGCCTTGTTTGGGACTGTACTATCTTCAGTCGCCGGATTTACGTCTCTCCTTTTCTTCAGGGCTTGTGTTAGCCGAGGTAAATTCCAGTCCTGCCAGTTTTCTTGTCCCCTAACCAGATCAGCTTTGATACCTTTCAGTTTATCTAGCACACTTCTTGTCATTCCGTTTACTCTCTCGATTTATCCAAGGGTTTCCAGCGACTGGACGTTGAACAGTAATGTTTTGTAGAAATCATTCAATTCACTTGCTTAGGATCGGCGTTTGTCACAGTGGGGAGTTCAAGAATGTTGTTTACGTGGGTGTTGATAATTTCGCTGATTTTGCCATACTCTTCTTTAATTATGTTTTTCGCTCTTTCATAACCTTCTATGGTTAGCGGTAATCCGTCAATGTCTGCCCTGACCTTGGGCTCCAGTAGCTCTTTAAAATAGGCGAATTTTGTAACAGGCGGCAAATCCGTTTTGTCGATCTCAACTTCGAGTTTATTGATGAACGGCAGCCAATTCTCGTACGATCCGTCGAACCTTGTAATTGTAAGCTTCGGTAGTTTTGTAAATACCATTTTCTTCGTATTTTTTTCCTGCTGACTGGCTTCTAGGGCCTTGTGAAATTTCATCTGCTGATCCATCAACTCACGTTCTTGACTCATCCGCTCCTCGTGTTTGGCCTTTGCGAGCGCATTTTCCTTTTTATCGCCAGACGCTTTTCTTCTTCCATTTTTTCCACAAGCTGTCTTAGTGTTAAGGCCCTTTCGTCTGCTTCTTTAAGAAATCCATCAAACTCCTTCGTCCAAGAATTGACCTCCTCCTCTGATTCACCTTCTGTGAATTTCCGTTCGACAATAGATTCTTTGACCGTGTGAACAGCTTGCAGCTTTGACATCAAACGCGCCCCGTGCCTGGATATCGCTTCTGTGTTTTTTGAACCGATTACTTCTTCGGTTTTGCCCAGAGAAAACTTGAGAGACAGCATCTCCCCGTTAAATTCTTTAATTAATTCCTCCATGGAAATCGCCTTCTGTTTAGGTGCAATCTTCGGCTTGTAAAATCTCGGAGAGTTCCCTTATCACTTCGCAATGATCCTTGCGTTGCTCTTGCTCGAGCCTAATCCCAGTATAATATTATGTGTCCAGTCGCAGGTGCCTCTTGTGTTGGGAATTGCCTCCAAGATTGAACCACCAACACACTCACACGGTATCCTGATTTCTTCTACTTTATTGATCACCGAAAACTCTCCCTCGCTTAAGATTACAAATTTCTCGTGTTCTAATGTCTCTTTTTTATCACTGTCAATCATTGGTTTTGGTTTCAACTAAAGGTTCCAAAGTTCAAGGCTATCAGATTCCCGCGCGTTGTCTGTCACGCGACTGCACTCAACAATTTCTCAAATCATATTGTTTATATTCAAAACAAAAGCTAACATTGTGTTAACTACAACAAAGGCAACAAATAATAAAAATACTCCGCACAATTTCCGACATCTGAGCTCAGCAGTAGATTGAGTGATATCAGTTCACATGCTGCCAAACCTACCTCTTTTCCACTAAGCCGAAAGTAGTGACAATTCAGCGAGGAAACTGTTTTGGATTATGAAATCAACGGGGTATTTCCTCTGCGACTTTGCAACATCGTCGTGAATGGTGGCTTTGAATGCTATTGTTGTCGGTTCTATAGGTTCTTTGGCTTCGTTTTATTCATTGAAGTGAGTCGAAAGTTCATGTAGTTACTGTGTGTATTGTAGAGCGTGGACTTTGGTAAAATATCACACAGAGAGAAGGATGGATGTCGAAGTACAATATTTAAGAAAAGGTTCTTGACAAAATCAAATTTTTATACTCTTACGAGAAAATCATGAAGCTTGCCAAGTTGATAATTAAATCGATGATTTTGGAAGGTTGAATCAAAATAAATGTCAGAGTTTACATCTACTTGCAGGTTTGTCGAACCAAGAATAATTCTAAACTTTGAGGAACATGTCTTTAATTAAATTAACATAAGTAAATTAGGCAGCCAAACGTTACATTATATAACGTTGGCAAACGATCGACTAAGCCATAATCGAGAGCGACCGTCGAGAACTCTTGTAACACTCGACTCTTCATAATAGCTATTTTTAGCTCGTTTGTGGCAAACCATTAGTGAAAAAATAACAGCATAAAAATGTTAACGCCAATGTCAAAGTCGGATCCTATAGGTAGTACACGATCGTACTTAGCTATTTCGTAGGAAATCTAATTGGTAGAATAACTAATTCTTTAGCCTGTGTACAGCCGCCCGCTCTCCGAAAAAAAAAATCGGAGCGGAGCGTCTGTGATTTACCGATGATAATCGTGCTCCATACCACGTGATTTTCCTGGAATGTGTGGAAAATGATTTGATTGGTTATTACCCATCGATCATTACATCATTGAAACGAGTTTTGATTGGCTTTTATTTTTATTTCTCCTCATCAACACCGTGAGAACCACCGTGAGAGATTTTACGATGAGTTCGTGTGTACTTTGAGCACGGTACAAAATACGAATAAAAATCTTTTTTGATTGTCAAAGAGGTTTTTCTTTTAAAGGGTAACTGACGGCTAGAAAGTCACTTTTTTTTAATACTGTCTAAATACCTCAGGTAACACATTGAAACCGACATAAGGTACTTCGAGTGCTTTTTTGTGCCTTTTTTCGCTCGAAAAACTGTCATAAATGCCGCTTCGTAAGTCATTCGCCCTAAACGCTTAGAATTTGATCATGTGACCTGATACGTCACACGTGTGTACACCAAGCAAAGTAGATATAGCGGACAGTAGTGCAGGTGAGAGCAGCTCGAACTCAGGGTCCGATTTTCGGATTTTAAGGCTTCGATGGAAGGCGAAAATAATGAAAGGGCTTTTGAGCCTGTTGGTGAAATCAGGCTTTGGCGATTTGAACTGCCAGGAAGAAATGAAAATCGAGCGCGCGATTCAGAAGAGGATCAAGAGCCCCGGACGCCGCTGTCGCCTCAATCAAGAAAGCGACGAATGGTGAGTGCATTACCTTTGACTCTTGAATTCTATGGGAGCGACGTGTTTTTAAGCTACACGCAATTACCTTCCAAAACTTAGGTTTTAATACACTGAAAATACAAACATACGAGCTTGAGAAGGTGCTTTGGAAGGATTCATTTTTGAGAGTAGTTTTCCACATGATACGATACATGTACATGTACATGTTTTGACGCTTTAGTATTGAATTTGGCGGACGATTGAAGATCAGGGGCACCCAACCTCAATTTTCGGAAAATATCTGTTCGGAAGACGATTTTAGCTCTAGAATTTTCGGAACATTTGTTGTAAAATGTCTTGCGTGCCTGCCTCTCCTAGGATTTTCGAACATCTGAAAAATGGTAAAATTGCCCATTTTAAACGGATTTTTACCCTAAAAAGGTCACCTAGAATTTACGGGAGCCTTTTTTCTGGCTGAAATTTTCGAAAAGGTAAGTTTTGATCCCTATAATTTTCGGATCACTAGACTTTCAGCTAGGAAGTCCGAACAGATGAAAAATTTTTAGGGGATAAAAATATGCCTATATCTACCTTTAAATACTAAAATACGTTTAACAATGCTATGTTTAAGTGGTTTTGAACAATATTCTCGTTGGGTGCCCCTGGAAGATTTCTCGTCTTTCACTATAAAACGCAACGCAGCAAAAATAGCATTCGTACAGGTACTTAGAATTAAACATCCTCTTAATATTAACTTATTGTGAACTTCAGTTTTCCCCTCTTTTGTGGTCTTTGTACCTTGTTTATAGCCGAAGTTAAGTTATCTGTCACGTTTGTAACAGTTGCAGTGCTGATAACTGTTCATTTTGGTGAAACTATAAATCATACAACTTGTGTTCTCTATTTCTTCTTTTCAACATCGTGATAAAAATTTTTACTGTACTGTTTCTCTTATTACAAGGTGTCAGTGTGGAAACTGGCGTCAACATGGAGGGAGGAAGAGAACATCTGCTGTCAAGAAGTAGATGCAGTGAAAAATAAAAATTTGAGAAATGCAAGGAGTGACAGGCCACACTGATTCCCTTCCTGTGTGAAAACATGTATAGAACCTTTTATAATTAAGGATTTTCCTTTTTTGTACAAAATGATTGGTGGTGCTTTAAAAATTTGGCTAAGTAGGGGTTGATTTTGAATTCAATGCCATTTTTTGAGTAAAGCTTCTTTTAGGTTTGACACTGATGGCTGGTATTGTGTCACAAAAGGTAAAACATCTTTTTGTGTTTTGTTATTTCCTTTAAAAAAATTAAGCACTGAGCCCCTCCTTTTGAATTTGATTTCTGATAGTAGTTTTCTACCGAATTGCGTGGGTTCACTTCTGTCCCGCAAATGTCTTATAAATTTTGAAATGTCTTCCTCGAAAGTTACCCTTTAGGAGTTTGTTCTAAGGATTCCTGAGGCCTCACTTTGACGAATCCGTTTTTCATGTTTGGCGGGTGACAAGAAGTAAAATGCTACAGTGGAAGGTCTCCGTGGGTTTAAAACGTGATTTTACATCAAGGATTGTTTGATCTTTGAATCTCGTGTCTTTGTCTACGATTGTTTCTAGAAACACAGTTTAGTGTCCTGCTTGACCTCGGAGCTCGAGTCTTCTACCCTCGATTGTTCGTTACACCAAGGGAGTTTTGTTTTTATTCTTCGAGCTTCGTTTACTTGCTCGGGAGTAGGAGACGCAGGAATAGAAGGAACTGTGGACTTTTTAAATACTAGCTTAGAGCTGAATCCAGCATTTTTTGCACCGAATCCTTCGTCTGTTAGCTGAGAAATGGTCGCTACAAATGTGACCCGAAGGTGGTGACCATCGAACAAATGCAACCACTGTCACCGCACACTTTCATCAGCTGGAAACTGGTGAAGGCTAACTCCATCTGCATTTGTTTTGTTAGAAAACATCTCCACACAGCGCTTCCCTGGGTCTCGTTTTCTTCGCTTTAAATCCTGCTGTTTTCCGTCCATATCGTTAATTTCAATGCGGCTTAGAGTGGTACAGGTTTGGATGACCTGAGCGCTATATTGTATATATAGATCGTCATTTGAGAAACATTTACGTGCTTATTATTTTCCTTAGCATGAATGTGTCTCTGGTTCGTTTATTTTTTAACCAGGGCACTGCGTTTTATATTTTGGGTTCAAGGAAGTCTCTTGACATGAACTTAAGTGGTTTCCGCTCTCAGGGGCCGTCGGCTTGTTTTATTTAGATAAAACACCAAGATGAACGAGCATGAGTAGTTTACTCTTCACTCAGCTGACAGTGGTATACTTTTTGAAACGAGTAACCTTTCGGGACAAGATTGACTTCATCATGTTTTCCGTCGCAAATGAGAAACAACGCTTGCGTGTAATTTCTTCCTAAACGCTGTTTTACCTGGCGTGCAACTCACCTGCAGCTATGAATACAGACACACGATCCGTCGCGTTTCGATTATTCAACCTTTTCAGAGGAAGTATTTTATTTCCCACTTCGTATTTCATAGTCTCTAAAAGGTGGCTTATAGGAGAATAAAAGAAACCTTATTTTTTTTCCTCGTAAATTGTGGCAGCGAGCTGAACAGCGAGAGCCGCGAAGTTGTTACTTTCAGATCTACCATGACCCTTTCACTACATTACACACGTGTGACGTATCACATCACGTGACCTGGATCAGAACGTTTTCAAAATGGCCGTCAATTGAGCATCAAAAGAAATTTGTAGAAAATTTGGTTTTGCACAAAATATCTTTTATTTGCTCATTTTGGATTCTTTAACCCAAGAGGAATGTATTGGTTCAACAACAAAACGGGAAAAATTTGACGTCAGTTACCCTTTAAAGTACGAGCGGAATTTGTTATCTATGGAGTGTAAAGTGGAAATCGATTCGACGTACATTTGCAGGAATTGTTGTCAGCCCAAAAGAAACGAAAGCGCTCTTCACGAGGTGAATATAGCACTATTCAAAAGATTGTCCACTCGAAAACGTCTCCCGGTATTCCTTAACAGTCAATGTAATCCCAACGCCTTGCTCGGACCAGCCTAACCATTCTCAAGTACAATCTACAAAGCGTGATGCCATGGAAGATTTGAGATGTGAACACACCGTCACTGAGGAAAATAACAGCTCATCGGCAACGATCTGTGCTGTTCTGAAGATCAGAGCCGTACCTGGTTGGAAGACTTGCAAATACATCCTTTCCTTTAAAGAGTGCTTCTATGCTATAAAGCCAAGGTATCTTAAAACTATCGGAGACGCTCTTCGATGCACGTTTGAAATCTACATTTTGAGAATTTAGCTCCAACGAAATATGAGCCACGCAAATTTTGGTCAGCGTAGATCACTTAATAATGTACGCAAAATTATTCCGGAAGACGATTACTAACGGTAAATCACAGACGCTCCTCTCCGATTTTTTTTTTTCGGAGAGTGGGCGGCTCTACACAGGCTACAAATTCTTTAGTCATTTTGTGTTTTGACAAGGCACATATTTTGAATGGAAATCCATGTTGTTTTATTCGATTTGGTTCTATTTGGGCTCAGTAGAAAATAATTCTGGCCATAGGGAGTGTTTTAAATTGAATGAGAATCGATTGAGTTAAGTGCCGTTACGCAATCTGAGCAAAGGGGGCATGATACTGCAAAAACGTCTGGCAAGGCTTTTAAAAACAAAGTGAAAAAATACCTACCGTTCTTTCGCACTGGATTAACTCCTCTTTCACCTTGAGTGTCCCTGAATATCTGCTAAGAACTGAAGAAAATAGTCGTGACTTAGTGGAATGTCCTCTGCAAGAGTCAAAAGACCCGTTTGTCATAGTTTAGTAAATCAGGGCGTACCCAATCGATGAAATCGATGATCGATGACAATCGATGACAATCGATGACAATCGATGCCAATTAATCGATTGATATTGATAATCGATGAACAATCGATCGTCCAGGTTTGTGTGATTATCGATTGTCATCGATTATCAATATCAATCGATCAATTGGCATCGATTGTTATTGATTATCAATATCAATCGATTAATTGGCATCGATTGTCATCGACTGTCAATATCAATCGATTAATTGGCATCGATTCTTTAACAATTTTCATCTATTGGTTATTATTGTTATTTTCAGTGATGATTTCCAAAGGCAGAGTCTCTTGATGCATTTTAATGACGAAAACAATGACATCATTGGCAGAAGATCGAGGTTTTTGTACAACTTGACAGATAATCAGCTTAATTCTGCTTAACTCTGTTAAATGAATAAAGTTGTATAGCTGTATAGCATACACATGCGTCTTGTCTTTTCGCATTTCCCGTCCTTTCCTCTGGTTTGTGCTCGATGAAAGTTACAACAATCTGATTTTATTAAAAAAAAAAAACAATAAACTTGAACTTTGAAACCCAAACATCTAGAACATAACGTGAAAACACTTACAGTTTACTTACAGAGGCGATTTTTGATGTAATTGTTGTCGCGATTTCGGTTGCGACTTTTGGTCATTGTTGTCTCGCTCGCGCTGCAACTCAAATTCTACCTGTTATCACAAGGCGTTGTGACCTTACGACGACAACGACATCATCCTTTTTTGTAAGACGTGTTTACGTATTTACCACGTTTCGTAGACATTCTAGCTAGTGATCAAAATCGCAACTCGTTGCAGCACTATCACGAGAAAATACGCAGTGGAAATGGCGGAAATTGCACCAAAATCGCCTGTGTAAACGGGCCGTATTAATTTTGAACGGGGTGGCCAAAAGTGTCAACTGTTTGCAACTTTGAAGTCCAGTTTACAGGAATTCACTTTCAAACTATAACGATGTTAATAGTTTTATACCGCTTTCAAAAAAGTACCTCGCAGCAATCAGTGGCACATTAGTAGCCCGGCCTCGGCATAAACAGTAGAACCCATGTCTATTAGACTGTAACTGTCGCCACAAAAGCGGTTTACATTTACTTGCGCAAACATAAAACAGGTCAACAACATTGTGATACATTGAAGTAATCTTTTTGATTAGAGAAAATATGAAACCCCAATCGATGACAATCGATGATTCATGAACACTTTTGTGTGATTATCGATTGGTCATCGATTGGCCGATACCAATCGATGCCAATTAACTAACATACATCGATTGGCATCGATTGATCGATTGCTTTTCCGATCATCGATTTTCATCGATTGGGTACGCCCTGAGTAAATGTAACCAAGTTCCAGGAGCACAACTACTTTATTTCCGTCTATGACTGTGGGTTTGTCACGCAGAAGGTTGCATGAAAGTTACGAGCTCTCGATAAATTCCAGGTTATATGATACCCAGCTAACTCCGCATCTTTTGGAATCACAGGGATTTTATTTACGTCTTTGACTGTGAGTTTGTCACGCAGAAGGTTGCATGAAAGTCACGAGCTCTCGATAAATTCCAGGCTATATAATACCCAGCTAACTTCTCCTAATTAAGTCCTGTAACTTAACAACCAACATGGGGGGAAAATACACTCTCCCATCTGCGTTCCGCTGTTCGTCCATTCCCAAATGATATATTTTTAACCCTTTAAATACTATACCGAACTACTGTGCTCAGTAAATGCAATGCAGTTTTATTGGTTGGGAATTTCAGGGAGTCCGATATATACAGAGCGCCGATGGATAAGAGGTTTCTTAAAATTTTAAAGTGAGGTTTCCTCCGACACGTGAGGAAGGGTTTGGAAGAATCTTATGGACAACTGTAGCTAAGGTTACCTCAGTACGTAGCTGATTTTAATACGTAGTACAGAAACAAATTTTACTCTGTTTTAAAAAAAGAGATTTTCCTATTTATCATCAGCTTAGACGGTAAATTTAACACTGCCATTCCAATATTCCAATGACGCAAAGGTTGCTAACGGATTTATGTTTATCTAGATGTAATTTGGTGAAAAACGGTTACATTTATACTCCTCATTTTCTGTCAGGCTAATTCTGGTACTTTATCGTGCGCTATTGAATTCACGAGTAAAACTCGTGATTTGAGAAATTGGAAACCACCAAAAACAGCACGCCGATTATTGTGAGCTTTATAGGATATATTGGATTGTGACAAGCATTGTCCAGTTATGCAGGCCTTTTGTCCCGTAATCAACTCTATTATTTTATTTTTTTTTTTTTATGGGCAGCATGTTTAAAAAAATTTTCACTTGAACCACGGTTGCTTCAAATTTTTTGGCACTGCCATATATTGCAATATTGGTGAAATAGCCCGCAAATGGATTGACGAAAACAGCGTTGAACTTGATCGCATTAAGGCTGAGAATGACACATTCATTGTTTTATGTTCACGTTGTCGCCAGAATTTTGAATTTGGAAATTCCCAGTGTCTTTTTTTTCAGAAGACAGGATAGAAATTCAATGTGTACGCCCAAGTTTTAATCACAATATGCGCGATTGGCGCGGAGTGTCAACATTTTTGCGAAGGCATGCTTTCTGCCCCTAATTTCCCTTTTGTGCTTATAAAGGCAGGCATTATCTTGACAAATATAGTCGCCCTCTTTGACGTAAGTACGTTTTCCGCTGCGCACAGACACAGATCCCCCCCACCCCCCTCTTATCCCCCAAAATAATAATAAAAAGTTCGAGAATGCTTCCTCGAAAGATTTTAAGAGTTCTGTTTTGTAAAAGGCCATTTCCCGTGATTTTTCATTAACTTGTATAAAACGAGGGAATGACGGGTTACTGCAGATCTTCCCGTGCCGCAGACTAAACGTCCAATTAACCTTGGATTACTGTTCTTGAGATAATCTATTACAGTATTTATATTTTGCAAAAGCCCTCTCTTGTCAGCATCATTTACTCAAATTTAATCAAGTTTGCGTCCATGACTATGAGTTTGTCATGCAGAAGGTTGCATGAAAGTCACGAGCTCTCGATAAATTCCAGGTTACATGATACCCAGCTAACTCCGCATCTTTTGGAATCACAGGGATTTTATTTACGTTTGTCAGGCAGAAGGTTGCATGAAAGTCACGAGCTCTTGATAAATTCCAAGTTATATGATACCCAGCTAACTCTGCATCTTTTGGAATCACAGGGATAACAGCCGATCGAGGTGAAGCAACTGGCATCCTTGTTGAATTAATGATGGCTAAAACCGCGTCCACAAACATGGATTGGATTTCGGGGTTGTTATCTATCTTCCACTAGCCCATTTTCAGATTGGCATTCAAGAGGAAATTTTCAGCCTAACAAAAAATGTACAGTTAATTGGGTGGTCATCAATTTGGATGCCTTGCACAGTATAAAAACAAATATATGACAACAGATGACCATTAATTCTCCACATATCCTGCATAATTGACCAAAAAAGGGACCATAGGCGAAAAATGACTGTCTTCTATTTTACTCCTCAAATTTAACATCCTTTCTCGGACCACTCGTAAATCCCTCCTAAAAATATGTCTTAAAGATCCGCGCAACACAAAGAACTTTTTTCCTTCAGTCTAGTCTTCGAAAAGTTATAATTGCTTAAACAGTCAGTGTTTTAAATTTATTAGGAGCAGAATGCCTGTCTAGGTCTGGATCAAACGGTCATATTCGGAGAGCATCATCATCTACAAATATTGCTGCTTCGGAAAAATCGGGGAGAAGACCAAAAAAACTTGACTCTCGGTTCCCATTTCAATGCTAGCCTTGCTTGGAAATCAATTCATTCCTGAGCTAAGACTTAAGTTGCATATCATATCACTAAACTAGGAAAAATTTGACCTTGTGAACACTGGTCACCTTACCGTCAAAAACAGGTGATGCCGCTGCGCCGAATGACTTATGTTCACTCAGTGAAAGCTTTGATGGAAATGAACGAGCTGAACATCTTTATTTGGTTTATAAAGAATCATATCGCAAGTGCATGCTCTGAATACAATTGCTTTGTTTTTCCTCGCTAATTTTGGGCGTGACAGAAATACCTTTCATAGAAATCACGTGAACGCTGTTTTTGACGCACTCAGTCAAATGGCCTCACCTAAGAGTCTTTCTGGTTGCTTTGGAGCAAGACGTAACGGGTATGCGAGGAATCTGTGAAGGAAATGGAAGTGGGAAGTATTGCGACTCACTGCCCCTTATCCCTCCTAATACACTCTCCCATCTGCGTTCCGCTGTTCGTCCATTCCCAAATTAAATGATATATTTTTAACATTTTAAATACTATACCCAACTACTGTCCATGGTGTGCCCAGTAAATGCGATGCAGTTTTATTGCTTGGGAGTTTCAGGGAGTCTGATATAATTATACAGAGCGCCGATGGATAAGGGATTTCTTAAAATTTTAAAGTGATGTTTCGTCCGACACGTGAGGAAGGGTTTGGCAAAATCTTATGGACAAAACTGTAGCTAAGGTTACCTCAGTACGTAGCTGATTTTAATACGTAGTACAGAAACAAATTTTACTCTGTTTTAAAAAAATGATTTTTTCCTATTTATCACCAGCTTAGACGGTAAATTTAACACTGCTATTCCAATATTCCAATGACGCAAAGGTTGCTAACGGATTTATGTTTATCTAGATGTAATTTGGTGAAAAACGGTTACATTTATACTCCTCATTTTCTGTCAGGCTAATTCTGGTACTTTATCGTGCGCTATTGAATTCACGAGTAAAACTCGTGATTTGAGAAATTGGAAACCACCAAAAACAGCACGCCGATTATTGTGAGCTTTATAGGATATATTGGATTGTGACAAGCATTGTCCAGTTATGCAGGCCTTTTGTCCCGTAATCAACTCTATTATTTTATTTTTTTTTTTTTTATGGGGAGCATGTTTAATAAAATTTTCACTTGAACCACGGTTGCTTCAAATTTTTTGGCACTGCCATATATTGCAATATTGGTGAAATAGCCCGCAAATGGATTGACGAAAACAGCGTTGAACTTGATCGCATTAAGGCTGAGAATGACACATTCATTGTTTTATGTTCACGTTGTCGCCAGAATTTTGAATTTGGAAATTCCCAGTGTCTTTTTTTTCAGAAGACAGGATAGAAATTCAATGTGTACGCCCAAGTTTTAATCACAATATGCGCGATTGGCGCGGAGTGTCAACATTTTTGCGAAGGCATGCTTTCTGCCCCTAATTTCCCTTTTGTGCTTATAAAGGCAGGCATTATCTTGACAAATATAGTCGCCCTCTTTGACGTAAGTACGTTTTCCGCTGCGCACAGATACAGACCCCTCCCCCCCCCCCACCCACCCACCCCAAATCCCCCAAAATAATAATAAAAAGTTCGAGAATGCGTCCTCGAAAGATTTTAAGAGTTCTGTTTTGTAAAAGGCCATTTCCCGTGATTTTTCATTAACTTGTATAAAACGAGGGAATGACGGGTTACTGCAGATCTTCCCGTGCCGCAGACTAAACGTCCAATTAACCTTGGATTACTGTTCTTGAGATAATCTATTACAGTATTTATATTTTGCAAAAGCCCTCTTTTGTCAGCATCATTTACTCAAATTTAATTAAGTTTGTACATAACAAAACTACAGCGTCCGTGGCGTTCTAATGGAAAATGTAGGTCACAGTTCCCTCGAGAAAAAGGGCTTCGAGCCAGCTACCTATGAGGATACAGGTGTATTTAATCATCTGTAAGTTCAGGAAGCCTCATCTGTTGGAATCAAGCCAAGTTACGTGGCTTACTTGGCTAAGACGTGTCTCCGTAAGAGGACATTTGGACGGAATAGTTTTGACCCATCTATAAAATGTTATACGCAAATTTTTAAACGTATAATCAGAAGTCTCTCAGTTAGTGCATCTACCAAATGTAAACAAGTTACCGGACATTCGAAAATGTAATATTTTACCAAACACTGACTGTTTTCTTTTACAAGCTGAGGACGAATATAATCATTAAAAGTAAAGATTTTCTTGGATTCGTCCGGAATGGGACAAGATACAACTTCCAGCGGAACAACCTTCACTTGGTGACGACATTTTGTCGTGGTCGGGGTGTGGCAATTTTGGAAATGGTATTTCAGAGAGTATTACAAAAATTAGAAATACCAATATTGTACTCGTTTGAAAAGCACCAAATCCCATTACAAAACTGACTTCTGATGACTTGGAATACGAAATACATCTCTCGGCAGGAGTGAAAGCTTTAATTAATTAGCTTTTGTTCCACTAGATATAATGCCAAGTGTTGCCATACGATGAAGAGTATTGATTGAGTTCATTATTGTCATTATCTTTCGAATTTTTTTTTTAACGAGTATTTTTTGTAGTGGTAAAGCATCTGAAATAAAGTATGGGAATGTCATAAGTTCGAAATTAGGAGCGCTTGGATAGCTGTACCCCTAACATGCACTATGTATAGTCATTGTATTATGCAATTCATCAACTGAATGACCTAAATTCTTCTTTTGTTTTCGGTCACCAATGTTATATATGAGGTACTTTGGGAAAGAAGCGCTCTAGTGTGAAAGGAACATCTCTTTTAGTTTATATTATATGCTAAGTAAATAAATTGTTCCAAACGTACCAGTTGGCGCGCGTTACGTAACACTGGCAAGTAAACTGTATAGCACTGCACGCTATATACGCACGGTTTCCGTTTTGGTTTAATTTCGTCATCTTCGGAAAAAAATAAACAAAGCGAAATGAATATCGATCTCAAAATGCGTTTCAGGTGAGTTTCTCTCAAATTCTCAAATTCAAGTGAGCTGTAGCTACAATAGCTAGGTAGTCAACGTGCAAGCAATTCCATTTCCCGGAAAGTGCACGCATTCATCATCCTTTGACTAGTTGGAAGGCACAAATGCGCGAATTTTTATTTTTCAAATGACTTCCTTTAACTCGTGGCTCTCGATTTCCTCAGTCTACAGCTACTAATTGTTGTTTACCGATAATGAAATTCGCACACGATTAATAGCACATTGAATCTTCGACGCAACACCCTTTAGACGTAACAAGCCAATGAAGCGACTTGTCCATCATGCAAAGCTCTATCCCTTACTTAATTAAATTCGATTAAATATAAAAGCTGCCCGCTGTTAAGATTCTCCAAGAACTACATCTTAACATGAACAGAACTGAAAAAAATATCACATCGTACCTTTAACGGGGGGCTTACTATCAATTGACTGGGTCATGAACAGAACTACAGAGGGTAGGAGAACTGGCATAAGATGGAAGCTCACCTCCGTCTTAGAAGATCTTGACTTTGCAGACGACATTGCCTTATTGTCATCCAGATGTGTTGACATAGAAGTTAAGACCAGTAGGCTTGTCGATGCAGCTGCCAGAGTAGGACTTAGATCAACGCGAAGAAGTCAAAAGTTATGCGAATAAATACCAGAAGCGACCAAAAAATAAAAGAAAATGACGAGCAGGTAGATGACATTGAGGAGTTTTTGTACCTAGGTGCACTGCTAGATAAAGAAGGCTGGGCGACCAAAGACATACAACAGAGACTAAGTAAAGCCAGACAAACTTTCTACAGGTTGCGAAGAATTTGGGACTGTAGCGAAATTAGCAGGAGGACGAAAGTTCAATTGTTGAAAAAAATTGTCAGAGCAGTTTTGATGTATGGCTGCGAAGCTTGGAAACTCACGAAAACAGAAGAAAAGAAGCTGGACGCTTTCCAATACAAACGCATGAAACGCATACTGAGAATAAGATGGCCACGGACCATCTCGCACCAACAAATCCAGGAGACAACAGGAATGAACAGAACGAGTGATGAGATCAGATGCCCAAGATGGAATTGGATCGGGCATATATTGAGGAAGAACAGAGAGGAGCACTGTGTTACAGCATTAGAGTGGAGGATAGAGAGGAGGAGGAGACCAGGTCGACCGAAAACAACATGGAGAATGGTTGAAGACAAAAGACGAGTTGCTGAGTGGCAATCATGGACGACTGTCAGAGCTTTAGCAGCAAACCGAAGTGAATGGAAAGAGAATGTCAAAGCCTTATGTGCCTTATGGCACGAAGAGATATAGATAGATATAGATAGATAGGCTTTTGAATGACAAGCCCTCTTTCCGTCTAACCTACTACTGCGCATCTCGAGATCCTCAGGTTTCCTATTGATGGTGCAATTCAGCAGAGAGTTGGCTGCGAGTCAGTTATTGGCTGTACGTCCGTCCAGGCACTGAAGGTTACCGTGTATTTAATAACAGAGCCAAGGTCATCGATAAACGTTCCTACAGGCTTCATACGCCGTAGGCTACGTGATTGGAGATTTTTTTTTTCATAGTTAAAAAACCATGTGTTAACGTATCTGACAACTGTGTCTCATTCTTGGTTTGGAAATCAGGAGTTAAAGAACCTCTAGATCTAAATATGTGATTTCTGATCGAACACGAAATGCCATGGATTTTGCATTAAATGCTGTGAAAATAAATTTCAGTGATCGGATTTCAACCGAAAAGATCCCCAGAGAAATTCTTTTTTTCAGATTTTAAAGTTTCATTGAAAATCTGAAAATCCGGATTTTAAGATCTAAATTCAGATTTTCCAATCTAACACATCCCAAATGGGAAATTAGTCTGTTTACCTGCAGAAACTTAGCAATGCATGTCCATTCTTGAAAAACAAAATTACCACGCTTGGAGACTGCTTCTTAAAATGATTAATTGCCAACCAATGTTATGCTCATCACTAATTAAAACTGTCAAAATACCCATTCAAAATTTATGAACATTCTTAATTTGGTTTTTAAATCTCAGCTGGAGGGATTAAATAACTTGTGTTTTTTTCTAGCCCGCCTATCAAATGCGGTTTTGATTTTGGGGGAGGGGAGGAGGAAAGCTGCGGTCTGATTTTAAAATCCTTGGAGCCCCCCTCCCCCTTAGGCGATCTGACGAGTGTCACACCCCTCCCTCTCCTCAAACCTGTTTAAACCTATACGCAACAGTCTAAGCATTGTATTTCGTTGAATTTGTGTAACTGCGTTTTAACATACCTAATTATTTTGAGATCGATTTTTCTGCGAAACCAGACCTTTCCAAGTCTTGCATGAAAAATTATTACCCATGGGATTGGGGATGGTGACCGTCTCATGATGGCCAAAGCTCATTCAAGAACTCGTCTAAAAATAGCTTGATCTGCGAATGCCGTTACATAGACCAACAGTAGTAATGGTTATGACTGGTGTGAAACATTTGTTTTCTTTTTAGTTAAGTAGGTACGCCCAAAACATCTAAGTTTTAAATTGAAAATTAGAAATCCAGGGCTGGTTGTGGCTGGGGTCTGATTTAAAATTGGAGCCCCCTTCCCCCTCCCCCTTAGGCCATCCGACGAGTATCCTACTAGTCCTTCATTTTCATTCCCATAGGAGAAAATCAAATTTATGAGGCTAGCACTGAACATAACCCATGCTTGCTTCGATGGCTTACCTTCATCGAAACTGTCAGCATAAAAACTCTTAGTTTATCATTTTTTTGGGCTATGCCAAATAGTCGCATCTCTATATTTCACTTTGACGATGAAAAGATGGAAAGTAGAACAAATCCATACACGTGAAATAAACTTGAAATTTAGAATAACTAAACCCACAAATGACCACCTCCGAACGTCAGTGGCTTCATAGCTCAGTTGGTTAGAGCGTCGCACCGGAATCGCGAGGTCACGGGTTCAAACCCCGTTGAAGTCCTGAAATTTTCAGGCTTCTCTACGCAATTGCAAAAATTGCGCTCATAACTGCGAACATTCTCGTTCCCAGAGCTGCGATCTTCTTGGCCAGCGCCTCGGATCGAGAGCTCTGGCAAAATAGCTCTGACAGGTTTCAATTTAACAGTTCGCGATTCACGGACTTCCGGTCGTTCTGCGCAGGCTCTATTCTTTTTCAAAATGGCGGACCTAGCCAAGCTTCCACGGCCACGAGGCGTTGAATCATGGAATGAAAATTCACGTTGAAAGAAAAGAAGTTCAAGGCTTTGATGCTTTATGGGCTTAACTGCAGAATACCCCGCCATTTTGAAGCTGCACCCCTGAAAAGGCTGGATACGCGGATACGCAGTCGAAAGTACCACCCCTCCCCAGGTAAACTTTTAACTATATTGAGAAGTGGATACGCGGATACGCAGTGGAAAACATGGATACCCGGATACGTGGATACGCGGACATCACACATGGGGACTGGATACCAACTTCGTGTAACATACTTCAAAATGCTCTGTCGTATATGCAAAATTCAAAGTTCCCGAGAAAAGCAAGCTACAAATATTATATTCTTCTTTCTTTAAAGCATGGATCGAGACCACCAAAGATTGCGATCAAAATATCAGGCAAATATCAACTAAAGCTAAGTAACTGAGTAACAATCCCGCGATAATCATGCTTCAGCCAAGCATCAAGACATTAAGCCATGATACACATGTAACGTACCTCGTTCTTTAAACCACTCACCCGACACAAGCAGACAATAATCCAACCTCGGGTAATTTTATCGCGACGGACGATTAGATCCCGTGGGTAAACAAAAGAAGATAATAGACCGTGATCAAGGCAGTCAACCAACAAATTCCTATTTTACTTTTATGAGCCACGGACTACATGCTCAATCTCAAATGCGCTTTAGCCGCCATGTTGGTGGACGAAAGCAAAAGAACTCTCATTAGCTTATTTTGTTCGTCCACCAGAAGTCGTACATTTCTCTTTTGTTATTGTTGTCTCTAGAGGGTGGTTGAAAACGTCCTATTTATGTTGCTTGAACACCCTTGTGTAGACTTTCATTCTAGATATTACTTTACCACTACTTAAATATATCCAATAATTACTCACACAAAAGAAACCCACAGTGCAGAATAGTGCGACACATCCGGAACTTTCTTTAGGCCCGAAGCGCGAAATTTGAAAAGGCACCTTCAGACAAAAGCCTCCAAATACAAAGAAAATGGGGCAAAATGGTCACGTCTCCTAAAACCCCAAGAGAATTTAGAAGAAACAAAAGCTCCGCCCCCAAGAACAATGCAACTTTCTCTTAATTACTGGGCCATTGTTCTCGCATGGATCGACACTTACCGCGCTTATTCAAATTCGATAGACTGTATACATGTTTCAAATTGATGATAATTAAACCGTAATAACATCCACGATGTCCAATGCACGCCTTGATAAACTGCGAAAACAACCAGATAGTACGTGGGCCCTTTTACAGAAACGTCTAATCGGTCTACCCGAGCCTTTCAATAACCTGTTTGAGGATGATGCGCGTACTTTCATTGAGAACAAAGCACAGTCGCTGAGTACCAACACCGGATACGTCGTCACAAGTCTTCTCACCACCACATCCTTTGTCGCTGGCATGAATTCGACACTTGTCATCGGCACACAAGAAATGCCACTTAACATTTTCTCCGTGTTCGTTGGACCACCAACTACTGGCAAATCACAGGCTTTAAAGGAGTGCGCAGCTTCCCCAATGTCAGCTGTCTGCAGGGAAGCAGATTCAGAAACCTGCGTCATTAACAGATGTACCTCGTCAGGATTGGTAAAGAGTATCACCAAAAACGAGAGAGGATTCTTGCTATCCGCGGATATTTACGACGTTCTTTCCAAGTTACTTAAATCAGATGAAGAAAACGGATCTGGTGACGTACAAGTACTATGCCAGCTATTTTCGGGAGAGGCGATATCTTATCGGTATGCCACGGAAAGAACGAGGGAGATCGGCACAAACACAACATTTTATATCCTTGGATCAACACAAGTGCCATTTGCTGCGCGTCTTATCACTCTTCTCGACTCATGGCCTACTTGATAGGTTTCTGTTCACCTTTCTCATATGTCTGAGGCCTACACCCCAACAGACGGAGGACGCCATTGAGACATTAAAGAACTGTCCCATTGTCTCTTGCGATGATATTTTTATCGAAATCGCCCGCCTCCATTCAAGCAGGACTATGTAAATGTACAAAGGCCTAAAACTTTTCCGATTTCTTTTCTTGTTTTCGGCCTTTGTACATTTCTGAATAAAATTTTAAAGCATGAGTTCGACGTCATTAGCGGAAAACGGCATATATTAGACTTGTTAAAAGGGTGTATAATTTACCCTTCCTTAATGTAACCATTCATCTCTGTTATCCTTCGTTTTTATTTTGTTGTTAGTTCTTGAGTGAATTGATTACTCCAACACTGGATGAAGAGACGCCCCAGCCAACCAACGTGTCCATAAAGGAGTCATGTTTGCTCTTCCCTGGACCAGTTGTAACCTATCGCGCGTTCAAACAAAGTGCACGCCGTAACTTGCGCGGGATAACAGGAGCGGAATTCAAGAACGCCATTAAAACTTTGGAAGATGACGGTTTCGGAGCAGTGCGTACCTTTCGAGTTCCTCGAGCAGCAGCCCCTGTCACCGTTTTCGTTAAGAAGGCCCCCGACGATATAACATGGCCATCATATCTCGCCAACCAAACAGAGTTCCGACAGCGGTACCAATTGGCAGCACACAGAGCTATCACACATGCAATAAAGCACCAGTTAGTTACTCTGAATTTTGTTCCAAACAACCTGTTTGAAGACAGCGTCTAACATTATTACATGAACTTTGCACAGTTGTTGAACTCGTTCTTGAACACACAAGTTTTCGAATGTGAAGTTAGTGAAGCTAATTTCTTCCGAATTTCCGATGTGGTTGCCATACTTTACAAATACAATTATAGAATTATTCGATAAGTACCTTGGTTTAAAGCTTCAAAAATAAAGTTTCAGTTTACACATTTCTCCTTTTTCCCTACGACTTGCTCATTTTTTTAAATAAGCACTCGTAAAGTTTTGGCTTTCATATTACCCATCGGTTAACTACACTTTTTCATGAGATCGTGTGTAGTAGAAAGCACTCGTTTACTGATTAAGCCTAAGCGCTCGTTTCAGTGATTAGGCCTAAGCATTCTCGTAAAATTTTAGGTTTCATTTTGCGGTTCGGTTAACTGCACTTTTCACGAGATCGTGTGAAGAAGAAAGCATTGGTTTACTGATTAAGCCTAGTAAATACTCGCTTCAGTGATTAGGCCTAAGCACTCTCGTAGAATTTTGCGGTTTGGTTCTCACAATATACCTAGAAGTTTACCCTGGGAGGGGTGGTACTGTCGACTGCGTATCCGCGTATCCGCGTATCCACTTCACAATATACCTAGAAGTTTACTTGGGGAGGGGTGGTACTTTCGACTGCGTATCCGCGTATCCGCGTATCCGCGTATCCACTTCACAATATACTTAGAAGTTTACTTGGGGAGGGGTGGTACTTTCGACTGCGTATCCGCGTATCCGCGTATCCGCGTATCCACTTCACAATATACCTTAGAAGTTTACTTGGAGAGGAGTGGTATTTTCCACTGCGTATCCGCGTATCCACTTCACAATATACCTAGAAGTTTACTTGGGGAGGAGTGGTACTTTCAACTGCGTATCCGCGTATCCACTTCACAATATATCTAGAAGTTTACTTGGGGAGGAGTGGTATTTTCCACTGCGTATCCGCGTATCCGCGTATCCACTTCACAATATAACTAGAAGTTTACTTGGGGAGGGGTGGTATTTTCGACTGCGTATCCACGAATCCAGTCTTTTCAGAGGTGCAGCTTCAAAATGGCGGGGTATTCTGCAGTTACTCCGCTTTATGCTTGTCATTTGGCCGTTAAATGCGTCAAATACACGATCGAATTTTTAACATGAGAGAGGGAGGACTGAAAGTCTGGTTTTAAAAGGAGATCGGTTCACAGGAGATGACGACAGGGATCAAGTTGCACTGAATTAAATGTTGTTGCATACATCCGAGTGATAATATTTTCGCATGTGAAATGTTCCAAGCTCTATTGATGTAGAGACAATAATATTATAATGCGTAAGTAAACATCCTTGAAATTAGCATTTATTGCTAAAAATAAATGATCACATATACTGGTAATAAATTATTATTTTCATATGTTTTGCAGATAAAAGCCTGCGTAATGGTCCTAATGGTACCAATTTTGTCTGATGCCTACAAATTATGTACATATATTTTTTCAAGGTGTAATAATAAATAATAATAATAATAATAATAATAATAACTTAAATATTAAGTGTCAGTGGATTTAGTGCTAGAGCACTAATTGGGGAAACTAATGAAATTAACTCAAACCAAATCAAATCAAATCAAATATGTTTTTTTGCGAAGGGGGTGGAACCGAAGTACCTGGAGGAAAACTTTTCTGAGCAGAGAAGAAAACGAACAAAGTCAACCCACATATGAAGCTGAGTTTGGGAATTGAATCCAGACCACATTGGTGGGAGGCAATTGCTCTCACCACTGCACCACCAACGCTCCCTGACTGACTGGATCAAATCTGTATATTTGCACCCAGTAGTCAATTTACTCTGTAACTGTTGTACTTCAAAGCTAAATTTAAGTTGAAAGATTCCAACCTAAATAATTATTGTTTGATTCCCATTAATTTACTTTGTATTTTAAACCTGTTGATGATAAATAATGATATTGGGGGACAAATCTGGATCAAAATTTAGGTACATGCAGGATGAAATCATTTAGTTGCCTGAATTTCACTTATAATATTAACAAGGTGTTTACATATTATTAGAAAATATATATCATTGGACACCTTGTTCTTAGATCTTCATACTAGCAAAACGGAGGAACCATACCACTCTTTGCACAGCTTCTTGCACTGGTCGTTGATATCCTTAATGAAGGATAACTGCCTTAACTGCATCTCTAAAGACCGTGTCTTCCATCACAATGTTTCAAAATCTGCCGAGGTTTTGCTCCACTATTCATTATTGTTGACAGTTATTTGATGTATTCACTGTTTTATCCAGTTAGCACATGATATAAAATATCATTAATAACTTTAATGTGAATTTTAAAACTGATTGGGCACAAATAAATTATCATTCATGGTCTTCATCTTCAGCTTGTTGGTTTGAGCAAAATTATTGAAAGTAATAAGATAAATGACTACCGGTAACTTTGTTGTGCTAAAAGTTATCATATCATTATTACTGCCAATAACAGGTACACTGTATTTTGCATGTGATTATCATTGGTCAATAGTTGTGTTTAGATGAGAGTATGTAAACACTACTGTCACATCACACAAATTTTGATTGGTTATGTGTTGTCAGACGCACGTTTTGATTGGCTGGTAGGAAATAAGAGTATATCAGGAAAATCTGTTTCAATCAAGAAGTAAGAAAACCAGTATTTTCCTTCATTTATCAAATCAATTATTTTTGAGAAATACTTTATGAAAGCAACAGAGGACTTTTATCTGTGTTTACATAGCTTCATCTAAATACAAGGGGTCCGGGTTGGGAGAATGTTCGAAAGTTATGCAAACCCTTGACTGTGTCTTGAGTTTGCATAACTGTAGAGAATTCTCCCAACTACCCCTTGTGTTTAGATGAGGCTATGTAAACATGGAAAACATCCTCTATTGCTTAAATAACACAACAAAATAAAATAACTTTTTGATCGGTTGCTTTATCTCAAGAAGAGCACTTCCAGAAGGCAGTTTTCTATTAAGCACTGGCCATTGAAGCAGATTCAACCAAACCTTTGCCTGTTGTGTGCATCTGTAGCCCAAAATGCTCATGGGGCTTCGTTTTTCTGGTGCAAACAGGGACAGTCTGAATTGTGTTGATTTCTCTTCAGCTGACTGAACATAACACTGTATGCAATCAATGTAACATGGAGACAGTTTAGCATGTAACAGGGTCCCTCATGCATGAGCCCAAGTATTGATGCCTGTCAAAGAATAGGTTGTTGGCTAAGCTCTTCTGACCCTACAATTTACCAGTTTAATAAATTATATACTATTGTAGCCCAAAACAGCCATGTGAAAGTTAACTAATAGGCACCCAATTTACTGTGGCCATAATAATCCTTTGAAAACTGAGAACCCAAAAGTTGTTTTCCAGTAGCTGTGTTTACCAACAGGAGGATCACCTCTCCTCTGGATCAGAAACTATTCAGAAGATGCAGGTTATCAGGATCTCTTGAGATTTACACTTGACAGGGATTTATTCATTTTTTGGATAGGCCCCCGTCCCACTTATATCCCCACTTTTCATCAGGGGTTGCTCTCAACTGAAGCCCTTTGTATCAAGCTTAGTTGTATGATTTTCTTATAACTAATGCAAACTGGACATGGAGACATGGAAGGAATCAACTTCCAACTTTAATGCGACATTGCACAAAGAAAATATACTTACAAAATTCGTTATTGCAATAAGAGAATGTAACTAAAAAAGTACGCGATGAACAGGTTAGCTATTGGCTTAATCTTTTCTTCTTCGCCACGACCATATTCATCAAAATCGAAACGGAGTCAAGGTTTTCCGTTGTTAAACACATGAATGGTAATGCAAACGCATGAAGTGAGCTGGCTTAATCAAAAATCCTACGTAACATATAACCAGCTGACCTTGGTCCTTTTTTTTCACGCGTCCCACACCTGGTGAAGGACGGGCTCTGTTGCACTTTTCGAATGAACTACCGTCTTCACAAACTCCTGAAATGTCGTGACAGTAACGTAACAAGTTCTAGATGTTCGCGATGGTAATAAACCATAATCGACATAAATTTTTAAACCAGAAAACTCTTCTCAATCCCGTACGATTCCTTCCCTTATTGCCTTTTCACCAAATAAATCCAAAGGATGGTTGTTACTAGTAATATTTCCGTTGCAAGTACTACAAACATAAAACAGAATCCCTTCGGCCATTCTCTTCCCCTTTGTTCCGGTTAGCATTTTTATTGTGTTCCTAATTTGACCAATCAGTGACGAGAACGGATTGGAACCTGCCTGAGCTCTCGATCCGAGGCGCTGGCCAAGAGAATCACTTGATTTCATATCCGCAATTCATATATGATTCATTTCATATACCAATTCATCATTAATAACTAAACTGATTTGAGACGCTCTTTTTTGACAATTTACTCACACCAGTATTTGTGACCACCCATATATTTACACTCAAAACTTAAAATTAGGTCTTGCCTAAGCTCATTCCAGATTCGCTCTCAAGGCGCCTGCAAGAACAGAAATATTATTATTATCTTGACCTCAACACTCACGCTGTCTCAGTATTAATATTTATCAATATACCTCAAGAATATAAAATTGTTGACGATATTGTTGTCTATATATACGCAATGAAACGAATAGGTCAAGATTACAAGGAAATATAAGGAGAAGGGGGCAGTTTCATTGCCTAACTTTTTATAATTTTTTTTGCCGGTTGTTGCGTTTTTTTTTAGCTACGTTAATTCGATCGCGTGTTATGCCCGAACCAAACGTCGAAGTTCACATGAGACGAATTAAATGGTTCTTTGGGTCGATTCAAGTTATTTTGGATTATGCCAGTCTTTGCACTGGGACTCGTTTTGAAAACGAGGATAAAGTGAATTTATAAAGTAAACAACACTGAGGCGATTAGACTTTCGAAAAGTCCTTTGTCAAGATACGCGCGGAACGAAGGACTTTTCATACTTGATTGGCGCCAATTTTAGCGACCCAGAAACGCGCCGCTGAGCTAGGCCAATCAGAGTAGTCCTCGTGGACCCCAGGGGATAGAGGTATCAATCAAAGTTTGCCACACGCAGTGAAGCGTGACTTCCAACATGCTACTAAGGCCACCGGGTATTCCGAATTACGCGACTATTATAGGAAAACAATTCAAAAATATCTGTCTTGCATAGATCTGTTTGTGTCTGCTCCAACCAGAGCTGGGAAAAGTCTGGCCTTTGAACTAGTCCCGTACGCTTTTGGTCGTTTACTTGGAGAGGATTGCAATGCTATCGTATTCGTAATTGTTCCACTGATTTCAATCACGAAAGATTTGGTCTCCAGCCGCAATTGTCGTGGCATTAGGGCGTCAAATGTAGGAGACAACACATTTAAAATCTAAAGTATAAACTGGTGTTTAGAAGTCCCGAGCCGATTCTCAACGACTATCGAAACATTTTTCGTCGAATGGAACAAAAAAATTAAAAATGCACGTGTATTCATCGACTAGAGTCATTGAATCGCTAAATAGTCAGCTTAAGTTTCATTAAGATTTATCTTTCAAACCCGGTCTAGTAAGTCTCCTACACCTGAAGCCTACCTGATCTTTCATGAGTGAAATCAATTGACTTTCTTGACGATTGGAAACTTTCCCTTACTTGCTAATCTTTCGAATTAGTGTTTCGTTTCTATCAGCACAAATCACGGCACAAGTGTTGGTCCAAAAAATACCACTGGAGATCTCCATTCCAAGCGGCGACTCGAGATTAAAATGAGCTTTCGTTTTATTTCATCTTTGTTTCTGATACCTTTAGCACAAAGTCCACAAATTTCCTCTTTCGATTTCGTAGAAACAAACATGTTCGACTGTTTTCGTCGGATTGCGCCGTCAAGTGCAGGACTTGCGAATGACGTCATCCCCTTTTTGGCACGAGACGCAAGTGAAAACCTTGCAAGCGAGACAACTCGACCTCTCCCGACTTCATCGCTCGCTCATTCTTTTCGCGTACGAAAAATCACGATTCGCTTGCGAAATCATTTTCTCCTGGGATTATCGTGAGGTCGACTTGTGGCAAGTCTATGAGGTGATGTCAATAACGTCAATAATAAAAGCAAGCTAGGTAACACAGGCTAACACCAACCCGGTGTGGCCAACACATCACGGTTGTTCGCATGCGTGATGTTTTGGCCACACCAAGGTTGGTGTTAGCGTGTCACCTTGCTTTTATTATTGTCAATAACGTCATATGAAAACAGGTCCAAAAATATTGTTTTAAAAAACACTCTACAAAGAAGTGGCTCTGTAAATTTATGGAGAAGCAGCCTGTTTTTTTCTGAACAAGATGCCTTGTGGCGTTCACATGGGATACTGCTATTTGCGTAAAATATGAAAGGTTGGTTGCAAATGCTACTGTTCCCCAAAGCCGACTGAAAGTCACAAAGAAAGTTGTAAAAGCGCTATGGAAGGTAAAGTGTGATGAGAATGGAACATTTCTTTTGCGACTTCAAGGGTCAGTTCATGAATCAGACTTACTTTTATATGTGGTTATATTCAATCCAAAAAAAGTTAGTTACATTTATTTACAGTGAGAATCGGAATTCGAAATGATGAAGACAAGAGGTGCAATATTCCCATGTTCATCGCTGTTCTATCGCGCTTGATCGACTTAATCGATTTCAAAAGACGCTTAGGTGGCTAGCTCTTAGAGCACACGAAGATCACGTCTCCTGATTCTTCCTTCCGCGAATTCAGTCTGAGAACGTAGTAATTCGAAGAAGGAACAGAAGGGAAGTGGTGTGTGCCTTGGGAAATCCGTGTGAGCTTTTCCGATTACCTTCCGTGAGAAAAAGTAAAAAGAGACATGAATGTTGTTTGTCCGACATGACAGTATCAAGGCAAGAGTTTCGTGACAGGCGCGTGGCTAATTACCATATGTGACTACGATAAACGACATGCAACCAAATTTTAAACGTGGTCTGTCACAGGCATCCCACGTAACAATCTAGTTTCTTTATCATCAAGTACACTTCAACTTTACAATTATTATTAAAAAAAAAAAGTTTGATATAAATTTTGCATGAAAAGACAAAAACACCTTCTTCAGTGATTACTTTCAGTTCATTTCCTGATTCACGAACTTTCAAGGGAAATAGGTTCAAGTTGTCGGAGTTTGGAAATAAAATAGATGAAGTAAGAGAAAAATGGGGTTTGTTTGAAGTCAGACACTGTGCAGTTATGATTTGGAGAATTTGCCGTGAAAATGAAGCCAGGTATAGCTAACTGAATGTAATGTAACGTGAAACAGAACAAGTGAAAAAACGATCATGCAGTACCTAAATTTGACCGAAAAGCTTGTGTTTTGCAGGGAAAAAAAGAGAACGTGTTGTTTCTTTGAGGCAACTTCCTCGTTTTTGACAGCTTTGAATCAGATCACATTTGAGGCACAAAAGTCTGAGTTATAATGACTAGGGTAAAATTATCTGAACAACTGATGGCTTGACTAGGGTTGGAGCTAATTTAAATCGACTGTATTGTTACAGTTTAGGTGAGATACTTATAAAGTTAAGATGCAAGAGGCAATATGGCATGAAGAGCACACTGATGAAACCTTCAGTAGCAAAAGCTTCAAAGAGTACTTCGTCGTCATAGACGTAATTCGCAGGGGTTATTTATTTTCATCGTTCGAGCATCGAACAAAGTAAATAAACATGTCGTGAAAAGAACTAGCTCAAACTTTGATACTAAGTTCGTGATTTTTCAAATAATCGTCTTTTACGTTACGCCTTCATAAGTAAAGTGTTCTTACACTAAACACACCCATGGGTGTGGGGAATTTAACGAGTGGGTATCCATATTGACTTGCCAAATTTCAAACATAGATCACGTTTTTTAATTTTGCGGACAACTTCAATATCCCTGTATAAGCATCTGTTAAAAATGCTACAGATCAATAGCTCCTCACTGACTGAGAATTGACTAAAACAGCAGTAGATTTCGAAAACTATTTGCACTTGGAAATTAATCCTGGTGGATTAAAGCTATCTAATGCATATCTACCGCGAAAATTATGGTAATGGTCTTATGGCGTAGGTATTTTCCGGCTTTAAACGATCAACAAGTCTTTGCCAATTCGACGAAAAAGAAGTAGACAGTTGCTTGCATTTTTTGGCCCCTTTTCACAATTACTTACTAAACGTTATTGTCTTTGATTGCTATATCAAATTTTGCAAAGCTTCTTTTTTGATAAAACTAGTCTCAATAAGGGCTCTTCGACCGAAACACGTGGATAGTTGTAGTCTGTAATTTGTAGTCTGGCTTTAAAAGGAACAATTTTGTATGATATCTAGTTGTTGTCTGTTTTAGCACAGAAATTATTGTAATTATTCTTTTAGATGGCCAATGTTTTATTTTATTTTACCATGTATATGTATATATGAGGTGGAAGAGTTCAGAGGAAGAGATAGCATTTGTAAGCGATTGGCTTACAAAAAATGTCTTCAAAAGTTGTCTTCAAAGGAATTTTGGCTACATAATTCGTCTTTGTCATACTATAGCGTGAATACAATATGGTGCGTTTTTACACCCCCATTTCACTGTTAAAGCTTAAAGCTGTACGTTTTTTTTAGAAGTAATCAACCGACACTGAATAATTTAAAATACATGCAGTCGTAAACGCTCTAGGCTCTGTTGTTGATACGTATACAGTGCCCTCGTTAAACAACCTTTGCTGTGTTTCGGAGTTAGAGCAGCTTATACTTCCTTATTGACATCGTTCGAATTAATTAATTCAATTCTCAAGTCAATTTTAATAGTTTCAATAATAAAGTTGTGTTTTTGTAGTAGCTCAAGTCTGGTAAAAACGGCATCATCATATAAAGGGTCACGAAAAATGTGTTTAGTAGGGTTTGACAAAGGCCTTCTCCTTCTCTAATTTCGCTCTTTTTCCTCGTCCGTCTTCTCAACTAACTTTTCCCAACTGGCCGCCAACGCCCACGTCTTTTACACATATATAGCTTTACTAATCTATTCAAATTACGACATACATTTTTACGTGACAACACTAACAATCTTACAGTTTAAACACGACACTTAGGGCCCGATTACATGGCGAGTTTCAGTCGGGGCTGAAATTTCGCTCCGCCCTCCGGGCTGAAATATTGTTGGGATTACATGATGAATTTCAGCCCGGGGAAAAACGCAAATTTGCGTGGGAAGATTTACTGAGATGCGTAAACACCATTGATGGGCATGCGCGCGTTCCTTTTTCAGCCCGGGCTAAAATTTCATTTCGATTACATGGACTTCTTGCGTATTTTTCAGCCCGGGCTAAAAGTTTTTCCATGTAATCGCCACTTTCATTTCAAGAAAATTTCTTTCAGAACCCGGGCTGAAATCTCAGCTCGGCTAATCGGGCTGAAATTCTCCATGTTATCAGGCCTTTAACAGCGCTATAGTTACAATAGTATTTTCACAATGGAGACTCTAAAGAACAAATAAACTTACAAACTATTCTCTAAGGTACTAATCACGGTTGACTACGATACGAAATTAACACTGAATAATTAACACGAACGGAATAAACTGTGCAGCTAACGAAAACAAAAAGAAATTTTGTGACACCTGAAAAGAAATTTCATGACACATAACTCGCTTAAAAAGCTTCGGATCGAGCTGAGAAGCGAGATGATCATAGAAAAGACAACAAGACATTGACGTGAGCCAATTTTATTGCAAAAATATCAAAATTTAGGCTAAAATGCCGATTACCGTTTTTCCTCATACAAACCTTCATAAATTCAAACCATTGTAACACAACACCTCCATATGCTGCAAGGCGAGAGTCACGTTTCGCGTATTCAAACTCGGTCGTTATGTAATTGCGTTCTCGAGGAACGAGAGTCCTAATTTGGTTTCGCAGGTTTCGCAGGCGCGAGAAATCAAGATTTTTTTGTGGACTGCAAATTGGCCGCCCCTCAAGGTTTTTGCAGGGGCTGTGAGCCTCGTTTTCGTGTCCATCTGTCTGCTCTCTTTTGTGGCTTCTTACGTTGTTTTCGACTTTTTGGGGTTTTCTTTGAAGCTAACTCGTTTTTAACTCTGATTGCATTCGACAAAAAAGACAATGCAGTCCCAATGCAGCCTGGAGTGAGAGTTTTTGGTCGGGCGAAAACAAATTTAATACATCATCACAAAGCACGTGTATACGAGACGATTTCTTCGCGATCGCTCGTTTCTAGAAGTTTTTATTCTGGACCGAGCATGGCCTTTTTTGTCAGGATGTGAGATGACGTGCTTTTGTTACATAGTTAGGACAACATTATTTATTCCGTTTACGAACACGACTTTGAATCGCCTTGGCTTTGGGATGTTAACCGTACGCGTGGGAACAGCCATATTTCATTGGCTATAGTTTGATTATTGGCCACAAATAGTTCAGTCTGTTTTCGCCGAAGGTCGAAAATTGAATCGATGGAAGAGTACTCTGAAGCCAAGACCTATAAGAGTAAGCCAGAACTAGGGAAGAGCAATGTAAAAGCTGACTTATTTTCATTCATCAGCGGAAATAATTATTCCCAGTCGCACGGAGTTTGTCCGGGAGTTTGTTAAAACTAGATGCTTCTGTGAAGCATACACTGGGTCGCCTGTGGTACGTGCTACAGAAAATCAGAAGGCACTGAATTGTGTGGTATTGAAATACAGCATTCCAGTCTCTGAAGAATAACAAATAAAAGAGAAGCCAGAAACAGT
>NC_090889.1:16325589-16353089 GCF_036669925.1 Montipora capricornis
CCGTTCCCTACTGCACGACCTTCACCTTCTTGTCGGGTTCCAAACATCCAACAGAATTTCTTTGTACGTGTCAGCCAAACCAAAGTTATGATCGGTCCAACGAGGAACCAGTAATAAAGTTTCTTTAAATATGATTTCATTTTATTCAGTTCAAAGGAGTTTTGCAGTGGAACTTGGATCTCCACATTTGTTCGGTCGTTAGAAGCCAAAAAAGAATTAACATCACCAGGGAACTCGCCTGTGGGGAATAGTCCACACCATTCAGCAGATAAAATCGGAATCAGGCGCTTGTACGAAGAAATTTCTTCCTTCGTCAAATATAAAGGAAAATCATCTGTTAAACATATCAACACAGAGTACCCTGCGTTCTGTGCATTTACTGTCAGCTTCTCCAAAGGACACAAACTATAGTTGTTGTTTGTCAGATTAACAAGAGCGACTTTGAGGACCTGAATTTTTGCATTGCGCACATCCTCCAGCGGCTGGCATGCATTTGAGGGCTTTGAATACACCGCCAGTCCATTCAAAATAAAATCTTGGTCTTCCCTTGTGGTTGTTGCCCTTATGAAGGACTGCAACGAAGGTATCCCAAACCCTGTTATGTCGAACATGTTGCATTTTACTGTAAACCCGCGAACGATGAGGGTCTCGTCATAAGCTGGATACACAGTGAGAGTGTTTCCTGCCGGCATGTTATCAAGCTCCGGCAACAACCCAGGTGCATAAAATGCAAGCATGGAGATCAAACCTATTATCACCAAGAAGGAAAAGCAACAGCCCACTGCAGCACACTTCCCCGCCATCTTGAATAAAAAGCGGAAGCAAACCAGTCACGCGAAAAGGAATCCATTTGAGATAACAACAGCTGTTTCAACAGCTGACAACTATTTATCTTTGTATTGGCCAATCACCGTTAAGGCTAGAACTGACCTCTAGTGCTTTGTTCAAATTGGATAAACAATATACTTGGCCTACAACGAATTAACATATGGATTTAGCCAAGCCTAAGAGCGGAGCTCCCTGGTTATTGCTGCCGATAGGCAGCCTTCATATTCTTGAAGCCATCGAGAAATTTTGGTTCGACGGTTCGACCCATCGTTAGCATTTAGAAACACCAAATCAGAAATTCTGTTATATGGCGCAGTCTAGCTAATCAGCAGCTGTCTGACCCTGTCTTATAAGAAAAATTGACATGTGCTTGCTCAGCGGACAGCGGAAAATGGAAACTCGCATGTGCTCGAAGTAAGTTATAAATACAATTGATCAGAGTCAAGGTTTCGCTACTTACAGGTGAGTTTTGGCACTTTTTGCTGATCTATTATGATTACTTCTATTCGAGGAAGCATTCATCAAGCTCATGAAGCTTTCAGTGAGCATTCTAGAGGCCGACAGTGTGCATTTCTGTCACTTGCAGCTTTGCTTTTCAATCGATCGAATTCGATCGATTTATGGGCACAAACAAATATCGATGACATCTTATGTCAGGGAGGTCACATGTATTTACATGCACTAACCACTAAAATGGTTCCCGATGCCAATAGTCTTTCAATAGAGGAGTTGCCGGAGGTAGCAACCTCGCAGAACAATGTTGAGTACCGTTTAATGCACCTATCAATGTTAAGCTACTGGGGGTGGAGGCCGGGCATAGGCGGGGGATTTGAACGCACAACAGTTTTTCTGTTCAAATGCCCGGCCCCAGGGAAGTCATCCTGGGTCAAAAAAAGTGCAAATTCCTCACCCCAGGGGCACCCGGAGCTTAGAACGATCTGCCACGTGTTCCAGAGCGTCAACATCCACAAACTTCTGCCATTCGTATCCGAATTGCTGAACCAAGATTTCGTCGTCAATATCAATTTTGAATTCTGTTTTCAACGTATTGATAAAACTCTCACCAACTACCAGAGTCTTACAGCTCTCGCCGTACTGAAAAGGTATGCTTATGAATTCAAGCAAATCTACTCAAGCTGCTCGAAGAAAACTCATGAAGATTCAAACATATGCAAAAAATATGCACCAGAACACAACGGAAACAAAAGCTTTTGTATTGTATTACATCTCAACCTTGTTAAAAAGATTCGATGACCTTTGTCTTACAAAATATAGAGCAGATTCATTCACCTTTCTTTCACTCATGGCGTTGAGGGAATCGCAGAGAATCGGTTTGCTTCTGGTGACTTCTGGGTAATTCCAAAATGGCGGTACTATTTTTCAGTCTTTCTCGGTCATTCAAGATGGCGATCAGCCAAGATGGTCCAGTGGACCCCACTCTTCTAACGGTTAAAGTCAAAAGTGTCGACCCCCGGAACTCAACGAATGATCAAAAGTCCCTACCACGGGCAGACTTGTAACGTCAAATCCCCCTCCTATGCCAGGCTCTCCCCTCCCCCCCCCCACCCCCAGCGGCTTAACATTGATACCAATGTAGGTGCATAAACTACAACAAATTTTATCAAGGGCGCATTGATCGCTCATTTTGTGGCGATGGGCGATTTTGCTCACTGAAGCAGGTTTTGAGTAATACATTTTCGGACAGTTCAAGTGCAATGTTAGTGCTTGATGGTTATGTGATGGCTGTTATCAAAAAATCAGATTTTTTGTACCTATTTGATACACATGCACGAAATTCGCTGGGAATTCCAGATGAAAATGGAACTGCTGTTGTTTTAAAGTTTTCTGAATTAGATGAATTTCAAAATCATGTAGAAACTTTGGGACATTGTCTGAATGTTAGGATATTTGAAATTGTATCTGTCTATACGTATGCTAATGTTTGAGCAGCTCAATTATCTGAACAAAGTCATATTAATGGTGTAGAAACAATTACTGAACTGTCAGTAAGTGGTAAGAAACGTGATGAGCAAAAACAGGCAACACTTGCTAAACGAAGGGCGGAAGCTTATCAAAAGAAAAAACCATGCGAAACTGAAGCCCAAAGACATGCAAAACGTGCTAAAGAAAGAGAGAATTATCAAAAGAGAAAAGCATCGGACACTGATGAGCAAAGACAAGCAAGACATGCTAAAAAAATAGAAAATTATCGAAAAAGAAAAGCATCGGAGCCTGATGAACAAAGAGATGCTAAACTTGCGAAAAGAAGAGAAAACTGTCAAAAGAGAAAAGCATTTCGGCGAAATTACTTGCAAACTTGTTCCCAGCTTTTTGATCCCTAAAATTGTTCGTGTTCCCTTATTCCCTAAGATACATTGTCACTTTTCCCCTGTTATCCAGTTCAAATTAGCCGTGTACTTGTTTCCTTGTTCTCCAAGACCCCAGGGAGGGCTTTGCAAATGTGATGATAAATCTCTCTATTATAATTGCTTGGGGATAATAAGGTGGCAAAGATATTGAAGAACTTATGTTAAACTTGGTACACAGGGGCTTTGAGAATCACATCAGTAGTTAATAATGAAAAAAATAGTCCCCGACGACAAACAAATACCTCAGAAAGAAAAACGCATCAATTAGCATTTGGTTACAGATCGACACAAAAAAACCAAGTTAGAAAGATCTGTTACACTTTCATTCAAGCAAAATTTAACTGATGAGCGGCACAGCAGTAGAACGCTGCGTGCTTAACTGGCAAATCAGAAGGTGCGTGAAATGTGACAGATATGTCAACTGATGGTAAATTATTGTCTTGATAAGATTTCTTCCTTTACAGGTGTCAGTAAGACATCGATCGACGCCTGCACTAAAGAAGCGTTCTTCAGTGCGGTAATAGTTGCACTCGAGTTGTTTGCCATGTTTGCCATTGTCAGTGTTCTTTTTTAATAAGTAAAGCGCACAACGTGAAGGAGCTGAGAGGATCACTAAATACAGTTGGAGTAACAGGTAGCTTAACCAACGACGACGGCGACCGCAACGAGAACTTCATCTCAAAATATAAATTCACGCTATTGTAATCACTTCGTGAATATTTTAACCTTTTTAATATGACAGGGTGTGGTAGTTCCTCAAAAATGACACTGGTCGGAACGGCGTTTATTCATAGGGGAGAAAATGAAAATTTATCATCAAGTGCTGACGTTCTTCATAAAACACCAAATTTGGCTATTTTGCAGACGACGGAAATGGGCAAAACTGAAAAACGCAAGTGACCATTTCAACCTTTTTAATACAAGGGTGTGGTAGTTCCTCAGAAATGACAGTCGTCTGAACGGCACTTAAGTTAGGGGAGAAAATTAAAATTTATCCTCAAGTGCTGACGTTCTTGATAACAGCTCAAATTAGGCTGTTTCACGTTGTTGTTTTGCTGACGACTGTAAAGAAATGGACAAAAGTGAAAAACGCACGTGCAGGTCGTATACAAACCTATTGTTTTTGCCCACTAAATATGCAAATTTGTGACGTTCTGGTTCCCGTCGCCGTTGTCGTTGCTCAAGGGTTCTCACTTTTTAGCCAAAATCTCCTAAACTTCCCGACGTTAGGCAAACGGTAAGACCATTTTTCGATTTAGGACTACGTTTTGAGGTGGCCCCTTCATTCCAACTCGGTTAGTGCGAACCAACCACGTTGTTCCTCTCTCTCCATTCCGAACCGGAAGTTTTAAATCCCTTGTTAGAGCATTCCTGCGTAATACCGAGTTTAAAATTTCATTTTGACTTCTGTCATTTGTCATATGACATTATGGAGTACGAGCATTAAAGAAGATCTGATTTTGAAAAAACATTTAACTATAAAAAAAAGCGATAAAATATATTTACACATGCTAAAAAATACTAAAAACTTCGTTAAAAAACGAGATTTCGACGTTGCCTAAACGTCATTATCAAGCCCAATTATTTGAAAATTACAATCTATAAATACTGAAAGAACAAAAGCTGATAAGAAGGTATAGTGAAAGAGAGAAAGTGAATATTAATTAAAAAGTTTCGCACGTATGGAGTCCGTGTTTAACAAAATTTTTCAAGTGTAAATGTATTTTATCGCATTTTTTTTTAAGTTAAGAGCATTAAACGACAAAAACCACCAAATTCCGGTTGTTATTTTTTTAAAGGAGAACTGAAGATAAAAATGAAATATTTTTTCCTTCGCCAAATTTGTCGTGCCTGACTTAGTTAAAGGAAATATTCGAGTATTTGAGGGGTTCCTTACATTTTGACGTTTTTATGAGGCCAGAGAGATCCGTATTGGTCACTCGATGGAATTCAGCCATTTTGGCTGTACTATAGCAGGCTTGGGCGCTATGCGTGACGTCATTGCGCTCACTTGCTTGAACGCGGGAAACTTGAAAAATGGTTCAGTGCGCTATTGTGGGCTGTTCTAGTAGAACTCTCATCGTTTCCCTCTTTAAAATGAAGTCCTTCTCGAAGAATGGATCATCCGAATTTAGAAGAAAAAACTAGCCAAATATCCAGCCCTGTCACATCTGTTCGGATCATTTCGAACCCTCCTGTTTTGAAGGTGTCTTGGCCACAGCGGTCGATGCGACAATTGCATGTAATTGATGAAATGATGAATAACTTTGCGACTCCATTTATGCCCAGTGAGTAAGTTATGTTTTCTTTAGTCGGGAGATTTCAGTGGCAAACCATGCGCCGGAGAAGTGAACCGAAAGGTTGTTTTTGCAAGCAACTGGGACACGTTATTTCGTGATTGGCATTCGCACTTCAAGCTGGGTTTTATAAACTCGACAACGATCACAAAGATGTTTAATTGAAGTTTGAAAATTCGCAAAACTACGAACAGAGCTTATGTGTTTACATACATGTTGTTCATTAATCGCAGCACTCAGACCCGCGATGGCAGTTTATAGCACTTTTCTTTGTAAACACGGTCGAAAAGCTAGAATGCTGCGTTACACAACGAATAGTTTCTCAAATTGAATCGAAATGACAGACAAAACAAAGCAGCCAACAGAATCTCTTAGTAATCAAGTTGTTTTTATTGCCTTTTGAATACAATCAATTCACCTGAGATTTGTTCATAGCTCCTCTATATCGCGGCAGCAGATGCATTCCTTTTCTTGCTGTCCCGGCCTCCCGGTTAAAGCAAAAATCACAGCTGCACCAAGTCGTATTTCCCCATCTTGAGCCTTCCCTTTCGGTTGCTTCCTCTTCCTGCGATCCTGAACTTTCTCGCATTGGATCGAAAGAATATGGTTCAAGTTCTGCCATAAACTTACGTGTATTAACGACGAAGAAAGCGGAGTACTATGTTGAGACTTAACGATAACAGAAGATTTCAGTGAAACCAGCTGCTTGCTTGTGCGCAATGACGTCACAACATGGCGGCTGACATACCTTTTTTGGAAGTAACCGGAAGGAAAAGCAAATAAAATGGCGGGCGTTCAAATTGAAAAAACAACCAAAGATTTTGGGCAGATTCAAGGCCTTTCAAGATGAAAAAGGATTTTCCCTGTTTGTTTAGGTAAAGGACGTTATATTTCGATAATAATAAGACACAAAAAAAATTGATCTTCTAGCCTTCAGTTCTCCTTTAAGTCCCGGGGTGGGCCTTTATTTTTATCTTGATCTTCTATTTGTTAATTTATTTGAAGACTTTGCCTGTTCCAGGCTTTCAGATAATGGAGTCGGCCGAGATCTCACGGAGCGAAAAACGTAGGTCGTAATAAAAAATTAAACCGCGGAGAGTTAGGTTCCACTTTCTAATCCTTCCACACTCCATGTTTTCGAGCACTTTCCCATTATTACGTAATTAATTGGCTCATCAAAATTATCAAAAGGAAATTTTATTCGAAACATTGGTATGCCTAAATATTTTACAAATATAAATTTTTATAAACTTTTCGTATTCAAAAATCTTTCAAAGATTCTCACGGAACAGTAATTACTCTACGGCTCACTTAAAGTAATGCTTTGACATCACCTGGACATAAAGGAGCGAAGCAATTCAGAAATAAATGCTGTATACCAGTGCCACTATCAATTTTGATTAAAAAGAGGCCACCAGAACTTTGTTGCTATTAAAGTTTTCGTTCATCTAGGAACCTAAAATGTTCTTTTTCAACGTAGAGAGTCACGTCATTACGTGCAAGAAAAAAAAAGAACTCTAATACATCTCTTCTGTTAGCCTATTTCAGGTTTTTAAATAGCGATGGCTACTTTTCTGTGAGTGTTTTTGAAGAATTTTTACTTTAGATACCGGTAAACGAACCCTACTAAACTGTGCGCACTTAAACTGAAAGGTCACGCAACGTCTCATTAAAAAGGATTGCGTTACCTTCGCCGAAAAATTTTGAGAAGATTCTTGGAGAAGCAATGCCAAATATTCAAAATTAGCGTCACCACGAAGTAAAAGAGTCCATATGCATTCAAAATGAAGTTAAAACAAATCCAAAATAGAATACTGGGGAAGAAAATAAGGCTTTACACCTGTTCTAAGCGGGTTCCCTGAATAATTCCAGAATTTTGAATCAAGCAACCGTGGACAATCTTCCTGTCGGTGTACGTTGAGAAACTAAGTATTTTAAGCAATAGCCGATACAACGTAGATTTGATTTTAGTGGTGTACTATATTTCGGCTGGCCAAACCAGCCTTCTTCAGGTACAACCAAGACTCGATCCGTAAGGCCAGAGAAGCTTTTTTAATTTCAAAAGGCAGGACAATTGATCCCAACGGTCTTAATATCCGCGAAGAAACGTATTAAATTTCAGTTTATTATTTAAAGTAATTTCCGTTATTTTCCCGTTACTCTTAGTCTTTGAATTCAAATTCGTTGTAACTGCCATGTTTTATCACATTTTTTCCAGTATTACGTCAACATCCATTTACTATATATATGTACATAGAAGCAATTCAATGTTAACTCTCATTGTACCTGAAAAAGGCTGGTTTGGCCAGCCGAAATATAGTACATCACTAAAATCAAATCTACTTTGTATCGGCTCTTGCTTAAAATATTCAGTTTCCCTGAATAATGCTTTTCATGAATTGTAAAGCTGTATTCTGTCTGAAAAAAAAAAAAACCCTGAAGAAGCCAGGAAGGAAGCCGACGAAGTGTGGCTAACTCAGCCTGAGCTACGCCGCTCCTTTCGTAGTGACAGCTACTTTACTGGCATCAGATAGGCGTTCGCTTGTTGCGTCTTGTTGTCATCTTATTTTTGGAAACTTCAATCCGCACACAATCAAAACCCATTTTACCACAGAGGAAAATCCTCCACGGATATTTTGGTCTTAACTCGTGTTACCGGATTTCTTTCCGACGAATGTGTTCGTTTGCCACGTCGCGTTACAAGCGGGAAAGAAACTTCCTTTGACGAAGACTAGGACGTTCTTTGCGCCGTGCGCATGCGCGGTTGCAGAATAGTAGACTCAGGCCTCGCCGTTACCGGACGGCTTGAACGGACACCGTCATGCGCAGTAAAGGGCCGAGAGCGCATCTGGATTGGTTCATTTGAGCCGATAGACCGGTTATAACCGCTCAATCTCGTTGAACGGCCAATGACAGCGGTTTTGGGTCTGAGATATTTCTTCTTGACATTTCTTTTTGTGACGAGACATTTTCGTCGTCATTCGGACCATGAAGTCTTTGATAAAGGGTGTGCGAGTCAATCGACACTTTACGACGAATACGCGAAGAATGTTCGTCACTATCGCCATTTTCACGAAATAGTTGCGGATTAGGAGTGTTGGACTCAATTGACACTTGACGAAGAAGACCCGAAGTTTGTTCGTCTGTATCGTCGACTTCTTCGGAAAGACTCGAAACACATTTATTCTCCCTTTCAAATTCGCAGTGCAGACAACCTGTCACTGGGCCGCTGCAGTGGCTGACTTGCCGAAAAAGCATGCAAAAACAAAGCACGAAAACTTGTCACATCGCGACAACTGCAACGACCATGCCACGATATGTAACCTATAATAAAAGATAACAACGTTGGTGATTACCTGGTAACTAGTTAGGTGCGCCTAACCCGGAATTTCCATCACAGTTAATAGAGGGGACTGGTTTTGAAACTCGGCAAACATCAAAGGAGCAAAGAAAAGTGCCAAGATTTAGGTGTCCAACCTTTTGTTTTGCGCTCATACACTATGCATAAATTACGTAACCAACACGTTTCTATTGGTTAGTTCCTCAGTACGGAGTAAACAACTATTGTGTTTTGTGCACGGTCAAGGCCAAAAAAGAGAACAAAAACCTACAACAAAGAAATTTGTCGGGTTTCATAACCATTCCCCCCTATTAACTATGTTTCCATATTTCCAACAGGGTATCGACGAAAACAGAGCTACCTAAAACCGTTAAACTCTTCCAGTATAGAAGAACGATGGTTTTCAGGTTCAAAAATACTCTCTATGAAACGTGACGAGCTCTCGACTCCCATCTCGTGGTCTTTGTAAAGGGATTTGTTTTTAATGATTGTCACGTAATGTAGGGTGTTCGAACTCTTTCTTACAACCGGCGAAATCTTCGACTGAAAAATACGCGTTTCATTTGCTGTTATTAACGTTTCAGAATAAGCGCCTCAGGGCTTACTAAGGGTAGCTTGGATCTGTCCTAAACCGCAGTTATTCAGCCACATTATCGTTTTTTTAAACGAAGAATACCAAATCTTAATAAACCCACTAATTTACAACTGTTTCAATAGTATATCCCGAAGGGACGTTTTTGTGCGGTCGATCATAAATTTAAACGATATCGAACAGATAGCTAAGTGTAACATCCACGAAAAAGGTAAGCGTGTTGCACCTATAGACCACTTTGATAAATAGAGACCACTTTCACATTCTTTTGTGTTTATGTTAATTATACCCACTGCCCTCATTTTGAAACAAATCTTCCTTTAAAATTTGCTCGTCGTAGCGATGCTAGAAAGGCTTGCTAGCATTAAAACAGAAGAATGCTTTATTTTGGCTGCCATTATAAAACAAGTCTATTGGTCACGAAGAGATGTACTCGTCCATGATGACTCGAAAACGATCCTTAAAAAAACGTAAATACGTGATCAACTGGAAGACTGTTTTGTTAACTATTTTACAACTACAAGGAGGAAGGGTTACGTTTTTGCAAACGTTGGCCGTGTAGCACTTATATTTCAACAGAATTAACTATTAGAGGGTAATGTGAAGTGCTAGTTTTCTACCCATGTAAACCATGTGAGCGTTAGCCCTAGTAATGAGAACTGGGCCCACACAAGGACAGAAAAATTCTGAGCAGGATGGGAATTGAACCCACGACCTTCGGGTTAGACGGCGGGAATTTAAGATCTCAATTTCACGGCAATGAATAAATTATGTACAAGTACAAGGAAGAATTACGTTTTTACAAACGTTGGTCGTGTAGCACTTATATTTCAACAGAATTAACTCTTGGAGGGTAATGTGAAGTGCTGGTTTTCTACCCATGTAAACCATGTGAGCTTTAGACCTACTAATGGAATTAGGCCCACACACGCTTAAGGACAGAGAAAAACTCTGAGCAGGGTGGGAATTGAACCCACGACCTTCGGGTTAGACCGCGGGAATTTAAGATCTCAATTTCACGGCGTTGGTCGTGAAGCACTTATATTTCAACAGAATTAACTCTCGGAGGGTAACGTGAAGTGCTAGTTTTCTATCCATGTAAACAAATACAAATACCTGACAAATTCAGTAAGAGAATTGTTGGAACCCCAACCAAACCAAACACCTGACAAACATCCCGGTTCCATGATAACATTTCGTCGTGCAGTACGACTCCGCTGACTTTGAAGACTGCAGGCACGGGTATGAGTCACACAGTCGCTTGTCTCGCGCCAGTCTCTCTCGATCAGGGTGTTAGCAAGGGACTGGCGATGACTTGTGACAGGTTCGTTACTTCGGACGCAGCACGTAATGAACTTATAGTGTAAAAGATAACAAGCTGAACTTTAAGTATAAGTGTCAACCCTTACGCTTAACCTTATCTTAATGAAGTTTGATCCTACATTTAAGTGTAGATGTAGCAAAGACAACCAATATCCTGACAATAACGTCCAGTTTCTATCGACCAATCAACTCAACGACAAGAAAACGAATACGAAAGTTCGACAACACTTAACACTTGACTCAGAAGATGATGGTCATACACAGCGTCATTAAAAGGTAAAAACTGGGCCGGAGAATCAAACTACACCAAGACAAGCAAATCGTGGGTGTAAACTTGGCTTAATAAATAGCAAAAACAGAAAAACAGAAAAAAAAAGAAAGAATGAGAAAAATATATGATGTTAGAACGATCGCGAGGTATGACACCGAACAGGCGCGGGTTCCAGTTTCGCCGACAACGCCAATTGCTGCTCTTAACTGAGTATGCGCGGGAACGACTCGGACGACGTTTACCTAGAACAAATGTGGAGTCTGGATGTGGATTCATCTTGTTCTGAATGATATTTGTTTAGTGTTAACTTTAAAACTTCACTCTTGAGAAAGCAAAACATCAGAGCTCTCGTCTGTCACTGCAGAATCACACTGCAGATTCAATCATCACTGACGAAGTCTACAGTGACAGAGAAAAGAAAGGAAAGGAAAGGAACTTTATTTAATTGTCTAATATTCTAGAGCCGTAGAGCACTAATCGGGGACACTGTAAATTGAAATTAATAAGTTAACAGCAAATCAAGTCAAATTTTGGTTTTCGAGGAGAGGGGAAACCCGGAGAAAACCTCTCGGTGCAGAGTAGAGAACCAACAATCTCAACCCATATATGACGCTGAGTCTGGGAATCGGACCAGGGCCACATTGGTGGGAGCCGAGTGCTCTCACCACTACGCCATCCCTGCACCCCCAAGCCATAGTGTTTTGCTATCTTAAGGGTGTACGTTTAAAAGGAGGACTAATGGAAAAATTGGTGCATTCACTGCAGACCTGGATTAAATTTTTTACTTTAACTGAATAAATGCCATCCCTGGGTCTTGAGAAGAATTTAGTCCCTACAAGCCAGTGGAAGGTAATCATGGTGTCTCAATATTTAACTAACACCACTGCAGTTTTAGGATTTCTATTGTTTTTCTCCTTGAGGTAAGACTCAAAAATTAAGCGATGTTGTTTCGTAAACTTTTTGGTATTCCCACTGTCTTTATCATTTAGTAACTGGGTCATATTTTATTCGCTCAAACTTGCAAACCTACTCGCAGCCATTTCGCTTTTTTTTTCTGCTCACCAAAAATTACACTACCTCGTCCCCAGGTTTCCTCGGTCAACGGTTCAATAATTGTGCAGCGGGCTGCACTTTTGACTTCATAGATGCAATACGACAAATTTCTTTCCAAATTTGGTCAACAGCAGCTGGTTATGGTGAATTATGCGTGTGGTCTTAACCAATCAAAAACGGGGAAATATTTTGAATGAATAATAATTAGGATTATTGAATAATATTAGCTAATATTGTTTCACGTGCTTAAGTTAGGACAACCCTGTGCTGATCTTTAATACAGGGGCCATCTGTCAAATTCATGGCCTGGTGCCCTAAGAATAGCGACCTTCAGGTTTGTTCTGTCCCGATTTCTATAACCCTTCGATATGCTACAAACTGGGTCACAAGAAGGCTTTAAAAGGGTCATAAGTGCTTGTTTAGACCAGAAGGAGGTTAATTTCATTTTATTTAATCTCGTTCTTCCGGCCAAATCTAGAAATCCGTAATATCGGTGACATTGTGGAGTTTCGCGGGAAAAACCGGAGGAAATCATCCAGTTATTACCTTGTCTGTCAACTCTTCTGCAACTTGAAGAAAATAATCCAAAGACTTTTGCGATGAATAGCACCTGAATATTTTAAAATAATTGAAAAACAAACTCTCTTAGGAATCGAAGGGTGTGAATCATATTTTATGAAAGGGAGTCAACGGACGCCATTGTACCAAAATACCCAATTTTCAATAAACCATATTCGTATTCTCAGTATTGGACTGGAACTGGCTTGCAATGGAGGCTTATGCGGGGGAATACATTAAATAGTATTATTCCTCGCATTAGCCTCCATTTCAAGCTAGTCCCAGTCCAATAGAGCGTTTTTACGTGACGTCACGACGCCCATGTTGGTATCCCTAAACAAAGGAACGGCAGCCATGTTGGTGAACCCAACTAATCCTCCGGGAATTGAGCTGTATTATCATGCAAACGTTTTCTTTCGTTTCGGTGGAAAAACAATGTATGAGGAATGCCTCACGAGCCTTTCTGATGGAGTCACGATTAGTGTGCCGTTGTTCGAGCGGTATAAGGATCATGTGATCCTCCGCGTGACCACTAGTCAGGAAGTGTCGTGAAACCGCAGTGGGGGTATAAATTCTATTTTCCAGGTAAGCGTTGTTCTTAACTTAATGTAAATGCAGCTGTTTGCCCTCACTTGAGAAGCAGCATTTGGGGGACACTTTGTAGTGTTAAGAGCCCTTTTCACGGTTAGTTTTTCTCATTTGCATTACAATATAATCTAGCATGTATATGCAGGCAATTTCGGGCTATTTTGTAGTTTTAACCCGAAATTGCCTTGCATCCATAGTGATGTTGAAGTTGGGGTGAAGACTAAGGGGACACTTCGTGACGCTTCTTCAAATCCGCGTGCATCAAATTAGGGACATTTCTGGGCAACCTGAAATAGGCCATTTTCGAAATATCAATATTCAGCTTGATAGTGAGGCACAGAGGACAAAAACAATAGAAACAAGTTGCAATGAATGTGAAAGAAATAAGCATATCATGCATTTTCTTTTGTCTTTGTCTTCTAAACCTCTCTTTCAAGCTGAATTTTAAAAAATCGAAAGTGGCCTATTCATGAAGATATCCCAAGAGAAAATGCCAATGCAAAATTTTGAGGAGTATAAAAGGTGTATCATGGTATTTGAGGAAGTAGAGAATGTAATATATCGTACTTACTTGTAGATTTCGATTGGCTAAGAACCTGATGAGACAGGAGCAAACGGCTTGGAACTTTCAACTTACATCTCTCCAGATTCTTTATCCCTTTCTCAACAATAAGCAACCTTTACCCCCATTTAGGAATGTTGGACAACCCCCCCTCATTTAATCTAGCCCCCCCTAGCCTCCTTCCCACTAACAATTTCTTCTTGTCGCGAAGACTTACTTTTTCCGATATCAATAATGAACGGGGGAGGGGGTGGGGTAGTGAAAATGAAATATGTAACGCACAGATGAATTCTTCAAAACTGTGGTCTTTCCCGACCAGTATGGTGTGTCAACTATTTTTGTCGCTGGTTATATGGTTCGAGAAACCCTTTCGTGCCGATTTTATTCCTGAAAAGCTGCTGCGCACTTTCCTTACCAAACGATATGTAATAATGTTGAAGTGATAACAACAACGCCAACATTGGAAGAATGGCGTCATTCTTTCTGCTTACCAGAATAGGCCACTTCAGAAAATACCATAATACTCTTTGTTTGTCCCCCCAAATTTTGCATAAGCATTGTTTCCAGTTTCTCTTGGGACTTACAATAATACCAGTACTTTAAATAACTGAGGAGAAAGTGCTGCCTTTGTAATTACATCTGCAAATGGTTAGACTCTCTAGTCTTCTCGGATAAGGACGATAAGCCGGAGGTCCCGTCTCACAACTCTTCAATGTTCATAATCCTGTGGGACGTAAAAGAACCCGCACACTTGTCGCAAAGAGTAGGGCATGTAGTTCCCGGTGTTGTGGTATGTCTTCTGTGGTGTATCATGGTTGAGAGGGTAAATGCTCGGAGATATTAGCTACACCAAGCTACTCTAAAAAATCCGAGGGTAAATAAAGATATGATGGTGATGATGATTATGATGAAAGGAACGGAGAACAGTAATTACATTTAAAGTGCCAATAACGTAAAAAAAATGTATTTTCCTATTTTCCATATTCAAAAATGAACTTTGGAGAAAAATTTCGATTCGAAACGAAAGAAGAACTTTCTACAATTTTTAAAATCCTACTTTTATTTGGTACACCCCTTCCGCTGGTCAAGACTTCACGGGCTCGCGGTGACGTAGATTCAGGAATGCTTGTTGGAGTGGGTCCTAGGTTTTCTTACTAATTAACGCCAAGGTATCGCTCTGCGATCTTTCTTGGTATTTTCAGTAAACAAAAAAATTTTATCATCTCTATGTCTATCATCGAGAAAAGTGTCTCTAAATCAGGATGTGAATAAACTGAGGATTTGAAAAAAAAGAATTTGAGGCAATTAGTTGCGGTCTCGACAAATCAGCCAGTAGCCTGCTTTCGGGGGAGAGAAACGACCGCCGGAAATACGTCTGCGTTCGCAGGCTAATCAGCCAGCGCTAGCACTGAAACCAGAACTACATAGAACCCTACGTGGAAGAACCATTAACAGACGAGGAATGGTTACAAAATTACGGAAAAGAAATCTCGTTATTGACTCCATGGCTGTCGTGAAGTAACTGACTGTGCTATAATGGCCAATCTTAAGAAGAGTTGGTGGAAATTAAAAGCCTGTCGTAAGCTTGTTGTAATAATCATTAAGGTGCCAATTACAAACGTGTAATTACATTTCCGACTCAGGAGCCCATCTTGGTTAACCGTCATAATTTTTAATCGTGCGAGCTGTCATATACTAAAAGGGGGTGTAGTCACTTACAGTGGGTATCCATCATCAGGGATCGCAAAACAAAACTTGAAAAACAAGACAGTTAGTCTAAAGATCCAGGTAGTCACTTAAAAGCTTCTCACTGAACAAAGATAAAACAACAAAAAATTAATCTACCACTTTATTTCCAAAGTAATACTTATTTAAAATATCATAATATGGCTACTGTACCCTAGCCTGTTGATGTACCAATAGAAGTCTTAGTTATCATGTCTACGTGTCACTGAACTATTCACCACAAATTAAAACAAGAAGTTCCACCACGAGAAAGATTGTACTTTCTCATTTTGATGCACATCAAACATGCATGACGTGGATGTAATCAAAAATTATCAGTGACGAAATCGAAGTATTGGCATTAACAAGATGTAATTATTACATTTCGTTGACCAACCTAAACATAAATTTATCATCGGTTTCTTTACCAATTTCCAAGTAAAAATTTAAAACGAAAAGCTTTAGGAAACTAAGTAAGCATTTTAATATCGCTGGGGTAGTTATTTATATGAAAATAGCTTCGGGCCTTGATTAAAATGGCCAAGTCGTGATTTTATTCAATGAACCGGAGCTTCTTGTTTCAAAATTTGCTAAACTTAAAAAAGCCATTGATTATATAGGCAAACTATTAAACTAACTCCAATATTCAACACAGACGCAGAAAAAGTAAATCTTTAAAATACAAGACAAACAATCTTATTAAAGTCTCAACCTCGGATAAGGCAATTCTAGCTTTCTCATTGGCTCACTGAATCTCGGTTATCAGGCATTATACCTACGTTTGACCTTATGTGGAAATGAATGCGGCAAATGTCTCTCAGCATAAAATCACTTTCTGGTCGTTTCTTAGAGTTAAAATTAAGCAAAACCGAAAGTTGAGAATTTAATAAAACAACTATTCCATTCGCCTTTGGTAGATACGTGATTGGTAATATCCAACTCAGCGCTACGCGCCTCGTTTCTTAGAGTTAAAATTAAGCAAAACCGAAGGTTGAGAATTTAACGAAACAACTATTCCATTTGCCTTTGTTGGATACGTGATTGGTAATAGCTATGCGCCTCGTTGGCTATTTAGCATCTCGTATCCAACGCGAGCTCATGGAATAATTGTTAAATAACATAGTGGTGGAATAATATCACCATATACTTCATTGGCGAACCAATAAATCATGCACTCGTTTATAAAGATTCCCTTGACAATAACAATGATTATCATACTTAGCCTTAGCTGTATCTCCTCTTTCGTTGCCCTGTAGAACTTATTTGCGTAAATAAAGCAATAAACTGATAGTTCTAAAAAAAAAACTTATCATTTCTACCAGTAACTACAAGTCTTTCACTTTGGGATTTACTGAATCTGTTTTTAGGCTGCCTTTTGGGCGAGAACAAAGGTTGCGTCTTGTGACCACACGAGGCAGCCTTGCGCTATACACCACATCTATGTAACAGGCTGAATTTGCGTAAAAAGGGGTTTCTGTTTATTTTTCTGAAAGACTTTCAAACAGCGATTCCTCAGGCTTGAAAAGTTTCCGGATGATGTGCATGCAAGAACTAAAACTTGTAGACAAAGTCAGGCCAATTGCCACAGTGCGGAGAGCTGTGAGTTTCAGGTTCTTTAAGGATCCTTGCGAATTGAGTGCAAAATAAAACACAGCCACGACATCGCTTTCAACATAAGCAAAAATCATGCAAACACTGATGTAGAAAACATACCGCGTCACAAATTTGTGTTTGTTTAAGATGATTATGAAAAGTCCATTGCAGACAGTGCACACTGTGTCGTATGTTGCAAAATAAATAAGGTTTTGCTTATCAGAAAAAGAAGAACAATACGGTACTACTATCCCTAAAACCAACAAAAAAATGTTTGAAGCGAACCAGTCACTCCGAATCAGCTTTGAAATGTCGGTTTGAACGGTCCACCTGGTTTTACAGGCGAAACAACTATACATAAAAAAATAAAAGATTTTAAAAGGTGACCAAAATAAGCAAAGTATCTTCTGAAAAAAGTCCAAAGAAAAAGTAGTAGTGAAAAGGTACATATAATGAAGGTAGGATGTTCTCGGGGTAATGTCACCTTCATCAAATCTAAAAAATGATAACCCTCCGGTGGAAATACCAACCGGTAGGGCTGCTATAATGAGAATCAGATAACAAAAACCCACAGCAATTTTACGAGGAATTCTTTTGACAATGTTAACATGTCTTACAATACCTTGAGTCTGTCTCGTGTACTCGGCATTGCTTGCAGCAGTTAGCAGCGGCTGTCGTTCACTGTCATCTGTTCCACGATGATTCTCCACTGTCGTTTCAGTAAGTGAGTTCAGAAATGATTCCTCGTTACTGTTTGCAGCTTCTTCCATGTTTCGAATTTCGCTAGTTCCATTCCCTACGGCACGACCTTCACCAAGTTGTCGAGTTCCAGACATCCAACAGAATTTCTTTGTACGTCTAAGCCAAACCAAAGTTATAATCGGTCCAACGAGGAACCAGTAATAAAGATTGTTTAAATATGATTTCATTGTGTCCAGTTCAAAGGAATGCTGCACGCGGGGTGGAACTTGGATCTCCACATTTGTTCGGTCGTTCCAAGCCAAAAAAGAATTAATATCACAATACTGACAATCAGGGAATGCGTCCTTGGGGACACAATTCTGACAAAAAGAGGATGCATATGTGACGTTGGGGACTAGTTTACAGTCCTCACTTGTAGCATATAAAACCGGTATCAGCTCCTTGTAAGCAGAAATTTCTTCCTTCGTCAGAAGAGGAAAAACATCAAAGTAGCCTGTAAAAAATATCAACACAGAGTACCCTGCGTTCTGTGCAGTTACTGTCAGTTTCTTCAAAGAACACAAATCATAGTCGTTGTTTGTCAGAGTAACAAGAGCGACTTTGTGGACCTGAATTTGTGCATTGCGTACATCCTCCAGCGGCTGGTATGCATCTGAGAGCTTTGAATACACCGCTAGTGCATTCAAAATAAACCCTGTGGTTGTTGCCTGTATGAAGGACTGCAAAGAAGGTATCCTAAATCCTGGCATGGCGAACACTTTGCAGTTTACTGTGTATCGGGTATCGGCATCGAAGCTCTGGTCATAAGCTGGATACAGAATGAGAGTGTTTGTGCTAACCGGCGGGTGATTATCCCGAAAGAACCCATACATTGGTGGACAAAATGCAAGGAAGAAGATCAAACATATTATCACCAAGAAGGAAAAGCAACAGCCTCTTGCACCACACTTTCCCGACATCTTGAACACAAAGCCTAAGCAAACCAGTCACGCGAAACATACAAGGCTGGATTTCGTCACTGATAATTTTGGATCACATCCACGTCATGCATGTTTGATATCGTGTGTCATGAAGTCATATTGACGATCGAATATCAGGGGCTTGATATGGTAGGTCGGGGCCTGAGATGGTGTGTCACGAAGTCATATTGACGATCGAATATCAGGGGCGTGATTTGGTAGGTGGGGGCCTGATATGGTGTGTCATGACTTCACATCGACGATCGCATATCAAGGGTTTGATATGGTAGGTCGGGACCTGATATGGTGTGTCATGACTTCATATCGACGATCGAATATCAGGGGCTTGATATGGTAGGTCGGGGCCTGATATGGTGTGTCATGAAGTCATATTGACGATCGAATATCAGGGGCTTGATATGGTAGGTCGGGACCTGAGATGGTGTGTCACGAAGTCATATTGACGATCGAATATCAGGGGCTTGACTTGGTAGGTGGGGGCCTGATATGGTGTGTCATGACTTCATATCGACGATCGAATATCAGGGGCTTGATATGGTAGGTCGGGGCCTGATATGACGTGGCATGACTTCAGATTGATGATCGAATATCAGGGGCTTGCTATGGTAGGTCGGGGCCTGAGATGGTGTGTCGTGGGGGGCTTGATATGGGGGACTTGATATGGTAGGGGGCTTGATATGGGGGGCCTGATATGGGGGGCTTGATATGGTAGGGGGCTTGATATGGGGGGCCTGATATGGGGGGCTTGATATGGGGGGCTTGATATGGGGGGCTTGATATGGGGGGCTTGACATGGTCGGTAACGTTTCAAACCCTGCTCACGCGAAAAGCAATCCAGACAAAACATTCTTAATCATTTGCATTTGAGACAACAGCTACTTATCTTGGTATTGGCCAATCACCAACAAGGATAGAACTGACCTCTGGTGTCTTGTTAAACGATACACTTGGCCAACAACGAAGCTATAACACTCACCATTTTTACTGTTGGTTGGACATAGTAGAACGAATGAAAATTGTATTTCCCTCCTATCATCCACAAAGAAAAGACTTCTTTCATACAACAACGATAGCACGATTAATAATGAGGGAAGCGTCGGGATTTTCGGTTTTGGCCATTTTAATAATAATAATAATAATAATAATAATAATAATAGTTTCGGTTTTTGCACAGCAAAACGTCGGTTTTGGTGTCTGTTGCGGTTTGCGGTTTGAGGTTTGCGATTTTTCCTCTTTCAGCATTTGGTTTTTTCGGCAAAAATACACAGAGGTTTTGCGGATTTGATATCATAGGTATCCCAAGCTGTACGATTTGTGTTGACCTTTGTAGCGTAAACAGCGCCGCGCGTCACGTAATTTGAACATCAACATAAAATGGTTTGTATGGGGAAAAGTGTATCGAATTTGAAGGCAAAATTAGAAATCATTTTTCAATAAAATTTTCCATGCACTGAACTCCTTTGTTGTTCTTTTTGTGTCTTATGTGGCTCAAACGGCTTCTGTCTCTTTGATATATAGAATTACTTAATAGACCCCAGTGCCCTCCTCAATTTCATGAAGTGGATATTGAATGTGAATATTTGAAATTCATATATAACGCGCACCGGTGGCTCAGTTGGTTGAGCACCGGGCTGTCACGCGGGAGGTCGTGAGTTCAACTCCGGCCGGACCATCACTCAGGGTCTTTAAATAACTGAGGAGAAAGTGCTGCCTTTGTAATTACATCTGCAAATGGTTAGACTCTCTAGTCTTCTCGGATAAGGACTATAAGCCGGAGGTCCCGTCTCACAACTCTTCAATGTTCATAATCCTGTGGGACGTAAAAGAACCCGCACACTTGTCGCAAAGAGTAGGGCATGTAGTTCCCGGTGTTGTGGTCTGTCTTCTGTGTTGTATCATGGTTGGGAGGGTGTACAGATCTCCATTTAAACGAGCTATGCTGAACTGGAATTTATGTATAAATAAGGTATATACATACATATACATAGTTCTTAATATCCACTCATGAGGCTTTCCTTGGAACGTTCATCAGTAAGTAACTTAAAGTGCATATGAAGTAGATTTTTTTTTTGCGTAATTTTACAGCTTTTTATATGTACTTTTCGAAATGGAAAAAACCGAATAGTGTTACAGAGCGAAAAATTGGAGTTTTTTTCGTCTGAAGTGCGCTCTGTTCAGCATAAAAGTGGGTCCGGGGACTGGTAACCAGTTTTCAAGTGATGACGTAGGAAATTGTTTGAGTGATCTGCGTTTCTCACAATTTCTCACCTTTTATATATGCAACGGAGAGATATTTTTTAAGGTTCATCGCTTTTTTCGGGGTCAAGATGTCTGACACGGATGAATACATGTCTTCCGATACCAGTTCAAGTATGCAAGACGAAAGTGATTCCGACGAAATTGAAGTCATCGGACTTGTAGAACCATACGCGAACGAGCCACCGGCTCATTCAAGCGACGATGATGAAGACGACGAAGAAGATTCTGATGGGCTTTCCCCCGCAGTCCTACGTGCACGATTTGAAAGACAAGTGGCAGTTAATGAATGGTTGGTAATTTTTTTTACGGAGCACGGTATTTTAGAATACCCAACCACTTACTTTGTAGCTCCATTTTTCCCAACGCTTCTTCGAACGAAACATAAACATAATTTAACATAATTTGGTAGAGAGCCAAAGGAACCACGGAAGTTAGTTGCCGATTCCAGCATTACAATGTGGTCGCTTTTCTACTGCTATGTGGTTAAAAAAGTGAAGCTAACATCCATAAAATTGTGTTCGTTGCACAGTATTTCGCTTCGGTTCTCCAAGTAATGGGGGCGATTCCAGAATGGAGCACCTGATGAATGCTTTGGACAACGATGCATGACACAATAAGTTATGTGCCACTTTCATCCAGTGGGCTGGCAGACCTTGATTGATCTACTTTTTTTTTTTCATCTATAGGTGTATTTGCAAGGAATGTAAAATAGATCATTTGTCTGGAGCACTCGAGTATAGATGCTGTCGGGAGATCGCTCAAGCCAGCCAAAAGCTTACCTTTGATGGTAGCATTGAAAGGGTATCGTGCATCACAAACCACGACGATTTCTCTTCCATGACAAACAGATCTGTTCTCCTGCAAGTGGGTCCACTACTAAGGGACAAAAACGGAAGGGGCTACCGCCGTCGTGATGGGCAAACGGAAACTCAGTAAGTAATAACGATAGCATCACCTGACGATCCTTAGATTTCTAGATAGTATATATATTATACTATTTTTTACTTGTAGGTGTTTCCATTTCTGTATGTCCATCTTATTTTGTTTGACTAAATGACTTGTGTCAGCTCCAAGAAGAGAGAAATATATATTACTTCTTACAAGGGTTTGTTGAAAATATTTTGCATTTTTGTCCATGTGAAATTAATGACGTGTCATTTAGAAAAATCAACTCAGATAATCATTCTGGTTCTCTAATGCCACCAAGGGATTCAATCTCATACCCAGAGTCGATCCACATGCTCCTCGGCACAAGATTGCCAGGGATTTTCACCATAAATGTTTTGTTGCAACAATCTTGCTTTTTTCTGTCTCTGACTCCTCATTTAGAAAGTCAACTCAGATATACACTTCAGTTGCCTTGCCAACAGGATCACAGTTTTGTTCATAGAACGTGCAATACATTGTGGTTGTTTCACAGTGGAGAGTTTGTTGGTGTCAAATTAGCCAGTACTCTATAGGGCAAATAATATTACAGATACCCCAAAATACTTGTTGGGGTTCATCACCTCACTATTAGAGATTCTTGCCACCATGAAACATTATTAGGATACAAGCCATAATATGTTTTTCTTGTGGTGAGGTGACTGGTAACTGTTGTTGCACAATTTTAACTCCTGTACAGTTGCTATTCTAAAATTTAAATTTCAACCCTTCAGATTTCTACGAGCAGTTTCATACAGATGGCTGGTCCGCTGGATTTGTGGGTATATGGGCTGGGACAACACAAGGCCTTTACCAGCCTGTGTATACCACAACATCAGGCAGAGGTTCCTAACTGAGCAGATCAGAGGTTACCAGACAGCGCAGCAGAGAGATTGAGTTAACCAAACAATCTTTGGAGACAAGAAACAATGACTATGTCCTTCCTCTTATGTTGTATCATGGTTTTGAAAACATGCCTGTCACTACAACACAGGAGCTTCAATCAGAGCTCAGATATGGTATCTAAAAATGATATATGAATTGTTAGTGTTAGAAGCTGGCACTTGTTATACCGGTACCTGAAATTGCTATCAAGGGTAATGCATCAAAATTACATGTACAGCTGTACAGGGTTTTCAAGAATGTTCTAGAAAATGAACAGCAAAGCCAGCTACAAGCAGCTGTCACTTCTTAGGTTTGCATAGCCTTGACTTGTGACCAAGCATCGGTTTGCCACATGTTCGACAATTCCCCGGTCTTCTTTTCCTAGCTTTCTTTGCTGTGGCAGCCTGAGTAGAAGTTGCAGCTTCATGTAATTTATCTTGTTCTTCCGCTGTAAACAATGTGCATAACATCAAGAATGTTACAATCTAATGTTATATTTATAGAAGTTTCATTTACCTTACATGAGTGTACAATGATCTTCATGTAATAAAGATTCTTTCTTAATCTTACCCACAGGGTGTAGTTTTGTAGCCTCTCTGTCTTGTTGTTGTCTGTATCTTTCAACTGCCTGCTCTTTGTTTACCCTGTCTGTAAACTGGGAGCTCAAAGAGGCTGGAGCTTTGTATTTTGCATTCGTACTCTTTAGCAGGTCATCAATCTCTGACTTTGTTAGGCTAAATAGTTCCTCCTTTAATTCCTCAACATAACCTGTCAAAACAAAGGTGCAATTTATGTGACTATGGTAATTACATTATTGCAGTGCTCTGCCAGCAGCTTAAAGGAGCTTTGTTATGAACGGCACTTTTAAAAAGTTAACACTACATTTGTCAACCACAATCGTTCTATTTTTTTTTCTTTTTTTTTTCTTTTACATTCCAAGCCCTCCTTGATTTTTCTCTTTGAATGGTGCCTCTGTTATGCATTTTTCTACCTTGGTACACTTTTTCGTAAGTTCCCTTTTGGTCAGGAGGCAATACCTTATATCCTTTGCCAAAACTGATAATTTTACTTTCCTTATCAGTAGTGTGAGTTAAAATGGGTCTTTCCATCAAGATGTGCTTTATTTACAGATTACATATCATGTTACACAAATAAATATCATGATTGCAACCGGCAGCCACTGGCTTTGCACTGCTAGCAAAACTTCAATACAATGTGGATTAGTTGGCTTACCCAAAAGATTTTGATTTTAAACACATTTCGGCCAAGAGATGAGTCATCATGTAATACCAAAACATATTACAGTATATCATCACTTACCATATGTTGGAGCCACAGTAACCTCTCTGACCACTTCTTCTCCAAGCTTGTACTTCGGAAAGTTAACTCTGACGTAGTCCTCTCCATCCTTGCTTTTCTGCGTTTCTCGCCTCACATTTTCATTGAAGTGCAAGGATGCCAAAATGTGCCTGAAAAATGAAACCGTTTTTCAGCCAGTATTATGCTAACACCAGCCAATAAATATGAAGGATAAAAAATACCAGGACTGTGGTATTTCTTATTACTGGTATGTAATATACAACTATTTAGGTCACTTCTACAAGCTACATGTATTTTGCTAAGACTATGGCAGCCTACAGGCAACTAAGAAAAATTTCTTTTTCTTATGTAGTGTTATTTTTTGTGTATTCAGGAGTTCTGTTCTCACCGACAATAGGTTCCCAACCAGGAGAAGCAGACCATTTTGGGGTGCCAATGATTTAAAGTAGAATGAAACCCCTCCAGGCAACTTGTTTGTGCATCTGGAGACATTTTCTTTACATCATTCACTATTCGGGTATTGGTGAGTAACTTGTGCAACTTATCATAGGCTTTCGTTCCTGGATAAAAATGACAACAACAAAAATAATGAGTGACATATAGTCTTTAAGTGGTTTTTTTTTTACTGCCTACAGGTCACTCAAAAAAACTTGAAGTGCAATGAAAGAAACATTTCTATTTTCCAAAGTGTTGATATTTGGAATTCAATTGTTATAAAGATACCATTTTAATCGACGAACCACCTATAATTTGTCACCAGTCATACGTTACCTCGGTTGAAAATGATCATAAGTTATTTGGTCACTTTACTAACCTAACAATATTTCAAATGCAATCAAATTGAAAAAGCAAATTCTATCAAAATCATAAGGTATGGGGAAAAGGTACCAATCACTGTACAATATTTAAGACACTTGGGATTTTAAAAGGATTTTTTTTACAAGTGCAACAATACTTTTTCCTCACCAATCTTGATCCATCTCCGACTTCCAATATCCCCATGGGCACACTCCTCGAATTCTTTATCAGGGTGGCCATCATGTTTGTTTGTGACATGCCGCATAAATGACTTCCACTTTGCTGCTATTATATGAGCATATCCGAGCTTGGTAGATGTCACGCACCAATAAAGATGATTACGGACTCCTTTAATCCAATCACCAATTTTCTCACAACCTTTTTCCTTTGCCAGCTTCAGCATTGCTTTTCCAACAGAACGAGCTATATGCCAAATGTCAAAGTAGTGTGAACATTCAGGTTTGCATTCCCTTATCCACTTTGCTATGCCTCTATGCCGGTCTGAGATGAACACAAGAACACTGATGCCAACTGATTTGAGAAAGGAAAAGCACCGCTTTGCACCCTCCAGCTCCATTGGTGAACTACCACCAGTCTCGTTTGCCTATTGGTTTGATAAAAGGACAACATCAGCAATCTTTTGATGTGTCTGTGCACACAAAAAAAGATAAAAGCCCTAATAATTCACCACTAAATTTTCACTGATTTTGATTGCGTTAACTTTTGATGTCTCTGTGCCGTTATAGGTCAGCACTAAATTTTCTCTGATTTTGATTGTTCTAAGGATGTTGCCTACTAATAGGAAGTATTTTTGTGCGGTTTATCACTATGCGAGAAAAGCAGATCTTAGTAGTGGCTATTGAAATCCAAAAAGAAAATTAGAGTTAACCACCCATTTTTTAGAGATAACTAAGCAACACTTATGAAGCAAAATACAAAGCGATGTATGGCGCTTTTTTCCCAAATCAAAGCTTTATTATTTCTGAAAAATGCATGGTTAACTCCAATTTTCTTTTTGGATACCAAAATCACTTGCTAAGTTCTGTTTTCACCGCATAGTTTTAAAGCGCGCAAAAATATCCCTGTATTAGTAGGCACCTCCCATAGGAAACCCGAGTATCTCGAGATACACAGAATGTACGCGCAGTAACAATAGAAGGCACCGTCCTTAAGTTATAACATGTGATAGTATCCGTTCAAGGATACACATTATCAGCTTTTAGTGCCCATCTGTAGAAAATACCGGGATGAATAATATTTAAAAGGAAATCGTCTTGACTTGTCAGGATTTGTTTCATTTGTTACATTTATTTGTTTATCTGTTTTTGCTTCAGTTATTATATTTATGTGCCAACTTTCACGAAAACAACAAAACAATCAGAATGCTTGCCTCATAATAAATAGTATACATGTTATAATCAATAGAAATTCAATTAACACTGTCACTTACCTGAAGTAGTTCAAAGTGCACCACCTTCAGAATTGTGTTGCAAAACATGGTGTATACACCATATTTGGCACTGTGCCCCATGGAGTCGAACCGACCATCCCCACTCCAGACGACACCTGCCACATTCTTAAGCTGTGCTATAAGGGATGCTCTGTACCGTTCCCAGTAGCTTAAAATGATTGGGAAGAGGAAACTCTTTTGATGAACAAAGAATGTCCTGGGACAATATGCAGACAATCCCATGTGCCGAAACACCAGCAAGATTTTGCTGATGGAGGCCCCAGCCATAAGGACTCCAAAGCTCAGAAGTATGTTGCCAGCTGGGTAGTTTCCAAAGATCAGTGGCTGTGACCTCCAATGAAAAGCATTTTCACCACATTTGGGGCAGTGCTGGGATACAATCACCATGGTCCCCCTCTGTTTCATAGTTGCTGCTGGCTTACTTTTCTTACACTTAAAACACACCATGGTGAAGAGGGACAGCAGCATGGAGAAGAAAACAATGAATTTTGGCTCGTTGTAGGAGGGAGTACCTGGTTCAACCCTTAAAAATAAGAAGTGAACATCACGGCATAAATAGGCCTGTTTATAAGAAACCAAATGTGAAAGAACTGTATAGTAATAATAAAAATATGACATATTAGATAATATTAATTTCTTTATTATTACCAAGTACATGTAGAGTAATAAGACTGAATTCAAATTTCAGGTGTTCAATCTACACAGGGTTGGAAACATTGAAGGTTCGAAAAATTGAAATAAATCTGTCGATTCCTGTAATTAATGATTCAATATAGAACAAATACCTGATGGTATTGTTTGGATCCACTTTGTCTGACTCGTCATCGCTCTGAGAGCTGTACTCTTCAGCTGAAGGAGCACTGTCCTCCAGTGTGGCCCAGTCAATAATGTTGTCATCATCTCCTTCCTGATCTTCCCTGCTGTCATCTGTTACTTCGTTCTCTTCCATGTCATCCACTTCATTATCCTAAACCAGAAGAAAATTATTTACAATACAATTCCTTCCAAAAAACTCAACTTATTTATTGAATTTAAAAACACTGCAAATGAAATGTAAACAAC
>NC_090889.1:16358089-16363089 GCF_036669925.1 Montipora capricornis
CCCCGACGACGAACAAATACCTCAGAAACCTCGCTTTGAATGAAGCAAAATGGCCATTAATCGAACTAAACAAACAAACAAACAAAAAACACCAGTTAGCAGTTAATTACAGATCGACACGAAAAAACGAAGTTAGAAAGATCTTTGTTACACTTTTTTTCGAGCAAAATTTAATGAGCCGCACAGCAGTACAACGTTGCGTGCTTCAAGGGGCTAGGTCACGCTGTTTTAGGTACTTTTGTTAAAAATTGTTCGCTATGAGCTCTAAACGTCAAATTGGCAGAGCAAGAGTCTTTCATTTGCAAAATCACGGTCACATAACAATTGAGAATGATTTTCCAGCTGTTTAAATGACATTTTGATATAAACTGATATAAATTTGAAAACAGGTGGGCCGACGTTTTTCAAATTTACCCAAATGCAATCCACTTCAATCCTCCCCAGTTTTGTCCATCCTTGTCCATTCTTAGCTTCCTGTGTTTTGTTTGAGTTCTTCTATAGTTTTGAGCCGTTATTTTGTTATTTTAGTTAATTCTATGACCATTTGATCAATGCTGAAATTGCCTAAAATTGCGTGACCTAGACACTTTAACTGGAAAATCAGAGCGTGCGTGCAATGTGACAGATACGCAAGCTGATGGTAAATCATCGTCTTGATAAGATTTCTTCCTTTACAAGTGTCAGTAAGACATCGACTCCTGCACTAAAGAAGCGTTCTTCAGTGCGGTAATAGTTGCAGTTGAATTCTTTGCCATTGTAACTGTTCTTTTTGAATAAGTAAAGCACACAACGTGAAGGAGCTGAGAGAATCGCTAAATACAGTTGAAGTAATAAGGATCTTAAGCAACGACAACGGCGACGGCAACGAAAACGTCATCTCAAAATATAAATTCACGTTATTGTAATCACTTCGTGACTATTTCAACCTTTTTAATATGATAGGGTGTGGTAGTTCCTCAAAAATGATACTGGTCGGAACGGCGTTTATTCATAGGGTAGAAAATGAAATTTTATCATTAAGTGGTGACGTTCTTCAAAAAATCCAAATTTGGCTATTTTGTAGACGACGGCAAAGAAATGGGCACAAGTGAATAAAGCACGTGCAGGGCGTGCAAAGCTAATATTTTTGCTCACTGAATATGCAAATTTGTGACGTTCTCGTTGCCGTCGCAGTTGTTGCTGCTTAAGCTCCCTAATGTTTCAAATACAATTGCTTAAACTGTCTATTATCGACCTCCAGAGTTGCAAACCTGGGGTTCTCACCTTTTAGCCAAAATCTCCTAAACTTCCCGGCGTTAGGCAAACGGTAAGGCCATTTTTCGATTTAGGACTACGTTTTCCGCTCGCATTTCATACTTCCAAATTTTTGAAGTTTTAAGGAATTTAAAAAAACAATTATTCCATTCGCGCTTGTTGGATATGAGACTAGTTATAGCCAACTCACCTCATTTTGGCTATTTACCATCTCATATCCAACGCGCGCTCATGGAATTATTTAACAATTATTCCATGAGCGCGCGTTGGATATGAGATGGTAAATAGCCAACGAGGCGCGTAGCGCCGAGTTGGCTATAACCAGTCTCATATCCAACAAGCGCGAATGGAATAATTGTTTTATTAAATTCCTTCAACTCCAAAGATTTGGTAGTACGAAATACGAGCGGAAAAAGCGAGCAAATCCGAGCGATTTGATGAGAACTGATGCGATGTTGTGTAATACCTTGTTGTCAGACAGACGCAGGCTCATCACAAAAACATTTCTTGCCTTTTCGCGTACTTCTAAACGTCGGAATTGATCCAAACTTTCCACAAAAGAAGTTTTTTTTCTCCTTTTTGGCTTTATTCAAAGAGAAATTTGGCATTCCGACGAAAACATTTTTAGTTTAGCAACGCTTAACGCAATCATTTACCATATAAGGTCAAACCAAGGTATATGAGCTGATAACCGAGATTGAGTGAACCAATCAGAGCACGCGAAATGCATTATCCGAGGTTGAGAATTTAATAATGTTAATTATCCTGTTGTTTCTCCAAGGGGATCGAGAGAATACTGTGGGGGAGCGGGAAGTCTAAACAGCATTTTATTAAAAGGCAACAGGCCATTTCTGAGTTCATGTCTGCCTCCTTTTCAAAGCGAGTCTCAGCGCGAAGTTTTTGTGATGAAAAACTTTGCATTTAGACTCGCTTTGAAGGGGAGGCAGACATGAACTCGGAAATGGACTATTAGATAGGCTTTGGAACTCATTATTTTTAGCATCAGAGGTTTCTAGCAAAAACTAGGCATCTTTCAATTTTTTTAAAAAGTTTTTTAAACAATCTTTTTTTTTTAATTAAAAAAGTGTAACCTCCTAACAAAATTGTGCTCGAGTGAGGTTGAAATGTTTTAGACAAAAACATAGAAAATTCAAGTGCACGCCAATATGAAACAAATCTGAAACACTCTTCATTTTCCAAAATTAATGTCATGTCTATTACCCTTAGATATTGACCGCAGACGGAAAAAAACAGGTCGGATCACGCGCATACATTTTGAAATTGAAGCTCACTTGTGCATTTGTTTTCAGTATAGAGCGTTTTCACATGACGCCACGGCGTCCATGTTTGTGTTCTAAAACAACGAAATGGCGGCCATGATGGTGTACCAAACTAATCCTCCGGGAATTGAACTCTATTTTTATGCAAATAATTTCTTTTGTTTCAGTAATCCAATATGGCTGCCGGTCACGTGAGTGAAAACGCTCTGCAGAGAATATTGATACAAGGAGGAAATGGTTATTGCAACTGACTACAAAATTATCGTTGAGAAAACCATTTCCTTTGTTGAAATAAATGTTCCATGAAGGTATTTATGATTCAATTTTCGATCCCGAAAATGCGGCATTTATGGTAGCAGGAGTCTGTATGCAGAGGGCGTAAATTTAACTTGATGATGTTGTCAAATGGCCCTCCATAGACCGAATGCATAAATGTTAGTTTGTTTATGTGCTAACTAGACTTACAAGCCTCGTTTACATGGACAAAATACAAAAGAAATGTTGCTTGAGAGCGAGGCTACTGAGACAGTCGGATTAGCACATAAACAAAAGAAACAAATTTGGCCGCTATTTATGCATTCGGTCTATATGGTATTCGATTCGCTCATGAATCACGGAATCACTCCCGAACTCTATATACTTGAAAAGAAAGTAATTGATTTCGATTTTATTTGATGAGATAAATAAGTTAAGCGATAGCAAGCACATTTCTTTCTTTAGTGTGGCAATACCGTTTCACTTCCCCTTTTCTTGCATACACCTATCATTAACAGAAATCGAAGGCCGTAACGTACGTTTATGGCCCGTAGTTTCTTTTATTTCACAAAAAGCCACGGCTTTCCTGCTAGCAGAAGCCTCTTTTCTTTTTGCGTTTGCTGGGCTGACGAGTACGGGAAAAGAGCATGGGTCGAAACTTTGATCCAACCGCCGTCCACGACCTTGGACGCGGACACTCCTTAAACCGCATGCTCCATGATATGTTTGCTGACTGTGACAAGAACTCGCTTTGTTCCGCGAATTACTTTACGGTGATTCCGCTTTTTTTAAGTCAGCCCACACAACATGAAGTATCACGTGAGCATTGGGTCGCTAAGTAACCACTGCGCATGCTCAACACAATGAGCTTCGACCCATAGAAGAGGTCTCTTTCCCGTACTCGTCAACCCAGCGAACGCAAACACAAGAGAGACCTCTGCTTGCGGGAAAGGCCACGGATTGAACACGAACACGAAGTCCACGAACATGCATGAATGTTGATATTCAACAGAATGTGGACCATCAGTTTTCGGTATTAACTATTCTTAGAAAAGTCACTGCCACTTCGATTTTATCACAATTTGTCTTCAAGCACTCGACTACTACGGAAGCTGACGTCGCTACCAGGCTGTTACGTCCACTTTGTCGCTTCCAAGTTGCCGCATTGGCGTTTAGAGCAGGGGGAGGTGGCAATTTAGGAAGTTCAACCTCATTTTTATAGCAGCGACAACGTGGAACCGACACCTTGGAAGTTGGGGGGAAGGGGGGAAAGGAACTAAAATGAAAATATCAGAAGGAAACAAAACTGCGATAGCACTCCTTCAAAGACTAGCACTGCTCTCAGTCGCCCTTTTTAGGTTTAACGTGACATCATGGAAGCGACGTTGGCCGTGTAGCACTTTATATTTCATCAGAATTAACTAATGTCTTCTCATTATAATCCCAATGAGAAGACACTTTGTTTCAGGATTTTCCAGAGCTCTTCTCTTGACTACAATACAATACAATACAATACAATACAATACAATACAATACAATACAATACAATACAATACAATACAATACAATACAATACAATACAATACAATGCGATGCAATGCAATGCAATGCAATGCAATGCAATACAATACAATACTTTATTTAACGAGAGTAACACATTAACCTCAAACAGTTTTCTAACATGTGGCCCTCAACACTAAAAAATATACAAAAGATTAAAAATATATACAAGATACAGATATATACACTTGATTGACATCCTAGAAGTAACAAAATATAATTGAAAAGTAAGAATAACAACATAGAATAACAAAGACAAAATATAATTACAAAGAAATAGAAATATATAAAATATATAAAATGAATATAAATGTCGATAATTATATAAAAATGTACAACGTGCAGCGACAGTGTAGTAAAAATCGACATCCGAAACAACAGAGTTCCTGACTGAGGGAGAGAAGAGCTCTGGGGTCGAGATTGGCTTAACTAATACCGGCAAGTTAGTTTGCGACCATTTTACATCGTAAAGTCGTAGCGGAAAGTGCGAGTTTGTCAAAAGGAAATTATACTAATTATGCTTGGTTTTCGCCGTTTACTGCATAAAACTTCCTCTAGAAAAAGCGGAAACACCCAAAACTCATTAATGAACACGCACAAATCGCGCTTAGCGAATGCAGCCGCTTTTCGGTAGAGAGAAACAGCCAGAAA
>NC_090889.1:16370589-16378089 GCF_036669925.1 Montipora capricornis
AATTTAATAAAACAACTATTCCATTCGCCTTTGTTGACAATACGTGATTGGTAATAGCCAACTCAGTGCTACGCGCCTCGTTGGCATCTCGTATCCAACGCGAGCTCATTATTGTTAAATAACATTGTGGTAGAATTATAGCACCATATACTTCATTGGCGAACCAATAAATCATCAACTCGCTTATAAAGATTCCCTTGACAATAACAATGATCATACTTAGCATTAACTGTATCTCCTCGTTGTTTGCTCTGTAGAACCTACTTGGGTAAATACAAGTAATAAACTGATAGTTCTAAAAAACAAACTTATCATTTCTACCAGTAACATGTCTTTCACTTTGGGGGTTACTGAACCTGATTTTAGGCTGCCTTTGGGCGAGACCATAGGCTGCATCTGGTGACCACACGAGGCAGCCTTGCGCTATATACCATATCTATGTAACAAGCTAAATTTGCGTAAAAAGTGGCTTCTGTTTAATTTTCTGAAAGACTTTCAAACAGTGATTCCCTAGGCTTGACAAGTTTCCGGATGATGTGCATGGAAGAACTAAAACTTGTAGACAAAGTCAGGCCAATTGCTAGAGTGCGGAGAGCTGTGAGCTTTAGGTTGTTTAAGGATCCTTGCGAATTGAGAGTAAAATAAAACACAGCCACGACATTACTCTCAAGGTAAGCAAAAATCATGCAAACACTGATGTAGAAAACATACCGCGTCACAAATTTGTGTTTGTTTAAGATGATTATGAAAAGTCCATTGCAGACAGTGCACACTGTGTCGTATGTTGCAGAATAAAAAAAAGACCTTGGTGAAGAACAAAACGGTACTACTATCCCTAAAACCAACAAAGAAATGTTTGAAGCGAACCAGTCACCCCGAATCAGCTGTGAAATGTTGGTTTGAACGGTCCACGTGGTTTTACAGGCGAACCAACTATACATGAAAAAATAAAAGATCTTAAAAGGTGACCAATATAAGGAAAGTAATATGTGAAATGTATATAATAAATATAATTCCTCTCCTACTTCTCTACGGTTTATTTCAGTAGAAAGGTTAAAAAGGTTAAAAAGGTAGGATGTTTTCGGGTTGATGATATCTTCATCAAATCTGAAAAATGATAACCCTCCGCTGGAAATATCAACCGGTAAGGCTGCTATAATCAGAATCAGAAAACAAAAACCCACAGCAATTTTACGAGGAATTCTTTTGACAATGTTTACACGTCTTACAATACCTTGAGTCTCTCTCGTGTACTCGGCATTGTTTACAGCAATTAGCAGCGGTTCTCCTTCACTGTCATCTGTTCCATGATGATTCTCCACTGTCCCTTCAGTAACTGAGTTCAAAAATGACTCCTCGTTACTATTTGCAGCTTCTTCCATGTTTCGCATTTCACTATGAGTTCCATTCCCTACTGCACGACCTTCACCTACTTGTCGAGTTCCAGACATGCAAAAGAATTTCTTTGTACGTATTAGCCAAACCAAAGTTATTATCGGTCCAACGAGGAACCAGTAATAAAGTCGGCTTAAATATGGATTCATTTTCTCCAGCTCAAAGGAGGTCTGCACGCGGGGTGGAACTCGCATTTCCACATTTGTTGGGTTGTTTAAAGCCAAAAAAGAATTAATATCACCAGGGAATGCGTCTTTGGGGTCTAGTCTACACCATTCAGCAGATAAAATCGGAATCAGGCTCTTAAACGCAGAAATTTCTTCCTTCGTCGAAGGAGAACCAAATTGGTTTTTTGTAAAAATTATCAACACAGAGTACCCTGCGTTCTGTGCATTTACTGTCAGCTTCTCCAAAGGACACAAACTATAGTTGCTGTTTGTCAGATTAACAAGAGCGACTTTGTGGACCTGAATTTGTGCCTTGCGTACATCCTCCAGCGGCTGGCATGCATTTGAGGGGTTTGAATACACCGCCAGTCCATTCAAAATAAAACCTTGGTCTTCCCTTGTGCTTGTTGCCTGTATGAAGGACTGCAACGAAGGTATCTCAAATCCTAGTATGGTGAACATACTGCATTTTACTCTGGATCCGGGATCGAACACGGTCTCACGGTCATAAGCTGAATACACAGTGAGAGTGTTTCCTGTCGGCAGGTGATCAAACAGATACAACCACCCAAATCCACAAAATACAACCACGAAGATCAAAACTATTATCACCAAGAAGAAAAAGCAACAGCTTATTGCAGCACACTTCCCCGCCATCTTGAACACAAAGCGGAAGCAAACCAGTCACGCGAAAAGCAATCCAGACAAAACACTCTTATCCATTTGAGACAACAGCTACTTAATCTTTGTATTGGCCCTTGACCAACAAGGATTGAACTGACCTCTGGTGCCCTGTTAAAATTGGAAAAACGATATACTTGGCCTACAGTGAAATTATAACAGTGACCATTTTTACTGTCGGTTGGTCACAGTAGAACGAATTAATGGTGGTTTTACTATATTTACAATATAAGACGTATACGTAAATTTTTATCATTTGAAGCTGCTAAGACGTTAGTTCAAGCACTAGTCATTAGCCGCCTAGATTACTGCAACTCAGTTCTATATGGTATTCCGGCGATCCACACGAATAAACTACAGCGCGTGCAAAACGCAGCCGCGAGACTTCTCACAAACAAGCCACGCTACTCACACATCATTCCAGTGATGGTAGACCTCCATTGGCTTCCTGTAAGATTTAGAATAATTTTTGAACTTATTTTATTTACTTTTAAGGCTGTGCATGGTACTGCACCTACGTATATTACTAGTCTTTTATCTTTTAAACAATCTACTGTAGGTATAATCTTAGGTCTGTTGGCAACAACACTCTAGCAAGGCCCGAAATCAAATTGGCCAAGACGACTGGAGACAGAGCCTTCGAGGTTGCTACTCCACTCTTATGGAATACATTAAACATTCATGAAACAGTTAAAGACGCATCCTTTTAGGAAAGCATATTTTTAGATACTTTAGATTTACCTTTTTTACCTATTTCCTTATTTGTTCGGCTATTATTACTACACAATATATAATCAAGTTTTGTTCACTTTCTATTTTTAGTTAGCAACACTATCATTTTTTTTTTTCACTTATACAAGTTTTATATCAATTGTAAATAACAGTATTATTGGTTAGCCTTCACTTTACCAATTTGTAAAGCGCGTTAGATCATATATTAATGAATTTCGCGCTATAGAAATAATAAAATTATTATTATTATTATTATTATTATTATGAAAATTGTATTTCCGTTGTATCATCCACACAGAAAAGACGTCTTTCATAAGACGACGATAGCACGATTAATAATGAGGGACTGAAGCGTCGGGATCTTCGTTTTTTGGCCATTTTTCGGTTTTTGCACCGCAAAACTAAGGTTTTGGTGTCTGTTGCGGTTTGCGGTTTTTCCCTTTTTAGCATTTGTTGTTTTTGTTTTCGGCAAAAATACACAGCGGTATTGCGAATTTGATATCACAGGTAACCCAACCTCTACGATTTGTAATGACTTTTGTAGCGTAAACAGCGCCGCGCGTCGCGTAATTTGAACATCAACATAAAAGGGTTTGTGTGGGGAATAGTGTGTAGAATTTGAAGGCAAAATTAGAAATGATTTTTCTATACAATTTTTCCACTGAACTCCTTTGTCGTTCTTTTTATGTCTTGTGTGGCTCCAACAACTTCTGTCTCTTTAATATATAGAAGTAATAAACCCAATGCCGTCCTCAATTTTATGAGGTGGATATTGAATGTGAATTTTTGAAATTCATATATAACTACAATCTTGGACAAATTAAATGGAACATTGAGACCACCCCTCCCCCCAAAATCAGTGATGGGAAAATGGCGCGTTTTGGCCTTCACGCACCTTCATCCTTGATTTGGGGGAGAGGGGGCATTTCTGTTCCATTTTATTTTGTCCAAGATTGTCTATGAGCCCCTGCTTGGCGTTACCAGTAGTGTATGGGGTAATCACGACACGAAATCTGCGCTCGTTCGCTAAAAAGTTACATCATCCGAGACCACATCTCCCATTCAAAAAATAAACTGAGCAAGGCGACACTGAAAAAACAAATAAATGCAAGTGGCATTTCACGTTAACATAAATTGCAAACAAAAAAGGGAATAAAACTATTGGAAAAAAAAAAAAAGAATTGAAAAAGAAAGAAATCGCATGTAAGGAGGATTCGAACCTTCTACCACAGATTATCTACCCCATCCAACTATCCAACCTACCCACATTCTACGCTTTAGACTTTGCATCCGTGCTCTAACCATACCGAATACGCAAACTTGTTGAATTTTAAGAACTGCATTTTCACTCCCTTAAATTTGATGGAGATATTTACCTGATCTATCTTCTGATTTTTCCACGCTGAAAAATAGAGCATGATTTACGTTCACAAAAGTGTTGATGGGCACGATTTGCAGGCTATCAGCAACGAATTTTGTCGATTTTTCACGATTTTGTCGTCTGGCCAGAAAGGAGACAGAACAGATTGACTCTTTTTTCCATTGCTTGTTAACCGTGCTTAACCGTTGAAAAGCGTCTCAAAACAGACGTTAATCGTATAAAAAGTCTCGTGAATCGTGCCTTAAACGTTTTAATGTCATGTAAAACCATTCAAGTACTCTACAAAGCTTTAAAAGCGCTACTTTAATGCTTGAGTCTTTTGCTATTGCTTCGTTTAATCCCAGCGATGCGACCCTACATAGACCGTATAGTTTTATCGATTAACTCTTCCAGAAATGCTTCCAGAGTAAGATCAGTAGTGGGCTTGAGAACTCTAACTCTTACTTTTGTTTCCTCGGGTATTCTTTTTCTCGGTGGCAATTTTTTCGTCAATTCTACCTAGAGTTATACCCTTATTCTTGATCGTACTGGCAAATTTTCATTTTAGGTTTGGCTTTTTTTATACGCTCCGCTTCTCTTAAAATATCTTCCATGTAGTATCTCAACATAGCAACACTAGCGACGAGCGTGACTGCGTCAGAGGCCAGTGGTTTCGGATGATTAATGTGTTGACATATGACCTCTTAATTGACCAAATCTTGAATTTGTGACGTCATAGCCTCTGCAGACAATCTTGGACAAATTAAATGGAACATTGAGACCACCCCTCCCCCCAAAATCAGTGATGGGAAAATGGCGCGTTTTGGCCTTCACGCACCTTCATCCTTGATTTGGGGGAGAGGGGGCATTTCTGTTCCATTTTATTTTGTCCAAGATTGTAGTTCTTAATATCCACTCGTGGACCTTTCCTTGGAACGTCCATCAGTAAGTAACTAAACTTTATATTCCAGAGCAAGATAATCTTATACTTGATTATGTTTAAAATAACACTGTATTTTGATGCCGTCTATTCATTGTATTGTTATGCTCCCCAAATTTTTATATTTCTTATGTATGTTTCACTGTTGTAGATTATATTCTTAGACTACCTTTATTGTTTTCTTTTTCAAAGGCTCAGTGATTTGTAAAAATACCCATGACTGCTTTATTTATAACCTTGAATAAACCCGGCACAAATCTGAAAGAAGCTGAAAGAGTGACTATTATATGAACTTGCCTTGGAACATTCCACCGTCTTCAAATATGAGATCACATTGCAGCATTGCATGACCTCAATTCAACCCTCAATCGAAATACCGTCTAATTAAAGTAAAAGGTGAGTGCATTTTATTTAAGACTGAAAACACCTTGAAGGTCACAATTAAACAGATGCAGAGTTTACTTGGTCTGGTACTAAATCTGTCTTACATAGTGTTCTCAACGTTTTTATCAACCACTGCGCTCTTGTATAAAGACTGGCCGAGAAAGCACTGGTCAAACTGTGCTTCATTTCCTGAGTAAACTCATACGTATCGTACAGTTGTAACACTTAGTACATGAAAAACTCACACTTTTAATGAAAGTGATTACTTGCAATTTCAACTGAATGTACTTTTTTTATTACTGAATATTACATCGTTGCACCATGCAGTACCAGATTTGATTGGCTTTGATAGTGCCATGGGATATGAACCATTATACCGAGCCAGAGAGGTACCTGTCACTGAATAATTTTCTGATCGTTAGTTTTTTACAAAATGAAATTAGAAAATATTTCTTTTTCTTTTTTACATGAAACAATTATTACACTTGTGCTTGTTCGATATGGGAACATGAGCTGCGATGCAAAACGTAACGGATTGATTGAACGCTCTTGTAACCATTGCGAAATTTAGCATAGTGTTAACCTAAAACGGTAGGCTTCTAGTTGTCACAAAGGCATCAAAATAGCCCGGTTTCAAGTTCTCCATGACCGCTTAATAAAAACAATGCGGACGCATTTTTACAAGGTTAGCCTCCATCTGAAGTGAAGATATCCACAAATACCGTCAGGATGGTGCCTGAAATTTGAAACTAAACAATAGACAGAGTAGTAAATAAGTCATCTCCTCGCTGGAATTTGTAAATATATACAGTTCAGATGGAGGGTGACCTTGTAAAAATGCGTCCTCAGTGTTTTTATTTAGCGGCCATGCGGAACTTTAAACTGGACTATTCTTTTATTCTAATATCAAACAAGTTTCTTCTATTTTCGCTAAACGCAAATTTTAGTATATCGTTCGCAGTTGGCCGCAAACGAGACCCTCCCAGGGGGTCTTTTTTTCCTTGCTCCCTTTAAAGTGCCACTACGATGAAAATTTTTGGTTTTCTTTTGTTCAAAGATCCAAGATCCTCATTTCTTTTCGAATTTTTTCGACGTCAATTAAGTCAATATGTTCAAAATAATACAATGCATTTAAATCTGGAACGATAGAAGCGAGATAAGTCGAGAAATAGCCAGCCAAAAGCGCTAAAAATCTGTCCGCCATTACTTGGACGGCATTGGAGAAGCCTGCGATTATTTTGTAAGCGGTCTTCACCCAAGACTTGGCTCGGCTCATGACGTCATACGCGCATCGCTTCGTGGGTTTGACAAAGCGAACAAGTCGATCAAGGAGTACTGTATATAATTTCAGCAAAAAGCAACTCGGCGATCTCTCACATCTCATAGACGGCATGGGAAATTAGCCACGTTTATTTTGAGCATTGCGCATATGACGTCAGACCCCAGGCGATCCAGCTAGACCCATCCCTTTTCCTCGCTCACGGTCATTTGCCGTTCGAGTATGGCGGACGAGCGAAAACCGAAAAACTACGTTACAATAATCATACTTTCTGTGGGAATTTTGAGATAAAAATTGGCATGATACCTATTTAGTACGTCTATTTTCAAAATCTAAAGAAAAAAGGACATGCAAAATTTTCATCGTAGTGGCACTTTAAAAATTTGCTTGTGTTCCCTTGTTCGCGAAATTACTTGCAAACTTGTTCCCAGCTTTTTGATCCCTAAAATGGTTTATGTTCCCTTATTCCCTAAGATACAATGTTATTGTTCCCCTATTTGTTCCCCAGTTCAAATTAGCCATGTACTTGTGCCCTTGTTCCCCCAAACCTCTGGAAGGGCCT
>NC_090889.1:16383089-16385589 GCF_036669925.1 Montipora capricornis
AACACATGAACACAACATGGTAGATGGTAGAGCGTTGCAACGGCATCGAGAGGTCATGGGTTCGAATCCCGTTAAAGACGCCTGAATCACCCGAAGCGGAAAATACCATAATACTCTTTGTTTTTCCACCCAAATTTTGAATAAGCATTGTTTTCGTTTTGGTAACAATGCTTGTGCAAAATTTGGGAGGAAAAACAAAAAGTAATATGGTATTTTCGGACTCGGTCAATTGTACTGTTCAGGTTTCTATTGAGAAAAAATAGCCCTTTTCACGGTTAGTTTTCTCATTTGCATTACAATGTAATCTAGCATGTATATGAGGCAATTTCGGGCTATTTTGTAGTTTTTACCCGAAATTGCCTCGCACCCTCGTTAGATTACATTGTAATGCAAATGAGAAAACTGCGCTCATATACAGTAAATTGATTACTCGGTGTTTTCCCCCACATTCTAACTCCGTCTACAATTAAACTTGTGACTGCGCAATGACGGGTTAAACTTTGTTAACTTAACACTAAGTGGCTCAAGTTTTAAGCCTTGATTTCAAGAAGAAATCTGTTCATGATTTTAACTGAAATTTTCCTATTAATTTGTCCGTCATTACTTAATGATTTTAAAGTCTTGACTGAGAGAGCTGGATCAAGGAGAACATATTCATGACGTCAAAGACTCACTACTTTGAGAATGCAATGCGTGTGTACGCGACTGAATTAATATTCAGCACGGGAGTTTCGGCCTTTCAGACTTTTAAGCTCGTGTTTGGCATATATACAGGAACAAGAACAAAACGTCAATAACACGGGATCTTATGTGTAGTCACCCATCCAAGTAACAAACCTCAGCCAACAGGGCTTAACTTCAGCGAGAAGCACAAGCACGTGGCTAATTGCCATATCAGACTGCGAAGAAAAAGATACGCGACCGGTTTCCTACCGTGGGGAGCCTGTGCTCCACAGGCATTCCACGGAATAAGCTGCATTTGAAGCTAGTGAGTAAGTGACGCCACTATTCCTTTCCCTAAATCCAACCCTCTGAAGCCCAATCGGTTCGTTTTGAACATGAGTAATGGCGGACCGTCAAATCCAAAATTCACACTCAAAATAAACAGTCTTTGGATAAAAATCAAAGCTCAAAATTTTGCAAGTCAGGTGTTAAGAAAACACACTTTCGAAAAATAAGGAAATTTATTTTTTGATCATAGTAGCTCTTTAAAATTCAGACGATGATGTACACTGGCATACTCAACGAAATAGTCACGGTCAATTAGATCGAAGTATGATGCGCATACGATTTTTCACCGTCCGCTCATACAATCAATAACAATCAATTAACTTAGCCGAAAATATAACGCAACCGGCAGTCAGCGAAAGGCATGCTAGAACGCATTTTAACTTAGGAAAAACTGAACGTTCCGCGAAGCTATCATAAAACTTGAATTCTAAATATCATTTTAGTTCACTTGGAGATTGAAAAAACGAACAAAGCTTTTAATCAATTTTAACAATAAATCCTGTTTCGTGATGACATCTGGCCCTTTTAGAAAATTCAGAGTTTTTCACGTTTCTCCAAGAACATTTCCATGCCTACTAACTACGTATCTCTTATTTCACAATCTAAATCAAAGCAATGATTTGCCAAAACCTCAAAATAGTTCCTATATTTTTTGATCCGTTTACTAGATTTCGTGTTGTTGCTGTATAAAAAAAATTCAAGTTTCAACGCCTTGTAAAAATGCATGTTTATTACCGCAGTTAATTGCGAAAATTCATATTTTTGATGACGTTAAAATGGCTGAGAAACCTGCCGGAGTACTAACCTTAAATTTTAAGTAAATTACTTCAGTAGGTAGGTAAATATATTAGGGAAGAATGAATGAATGAGAAGATGGATATGTTTGAACAAATATGTATTGAATGAATGAGTTAGGATATCGGGATAACAAATCTAGGCTAGCTGTAATAAAATTCCAAGAGACTTAACTGAAGAAATAGATAAAGGACTGGACAACGGAAAAGAGGCCTCCGAATTTCTGGTAGAAAGGATATAGGATTTATGTTTGAATTACTTCGATCTCCAAGACGAAACATCTTAAAAGTGGTTTAATAGATTTGCAAAACGAGAATTGTATTTTGTTACGTGAACACTAAAGCTGACGAAAATACATGTGTCGTTTCGATGAAGTGATTACCTTGTGGACTGGACATGAACAGTCCCATTTTCAAGAAATACTTCAAACGGTCACGTCCCAGTTATCTAATGCTGTTAAAAACTATAAAATTCGTCCAAATATGTCCCCAATTACGTCAGTTGTTCTCTATTCGTCTTTTACCTAGTCCTTTTCCCTTGACTTAACGATTGTATCCTTTCATTACACGCTAGTCTTAACCGAAAAAAAAGTTATCGTGGCTGAAAATACTGTGACAGCAGAAATAACAGCAGAAGTAGGCTTTCCACGTATAAAGGTCACACGTACAGGAAATTTGAACTTTTCTTGCCACGA
>NC_090889.1:16390589-16393089 GCF_036669925.1 Montipora capricornis
ACCAACACGTTTCTATTGGTTAGTTACTCAGTACGGAGTAAACAACTATTGTGTTTTGTGCACGGTCAAGGCCAAAAAAGAGAACAAAAACCTACAACAAAGAAATTTGACGGGTTTCATAACCATTCCCCTCTATTAACTATGTTTACAGCGAGCACTTTAAAATATATAGACATTTCTTTCATCGAGTCACGGGAACACATGAACGCAACATGTTAGAACTGATGTTAGAGCGTTGCAACAACATCACAGAGGTCATGGGTTCGAACCCCGTTGAAGACGCCTGAATCGCCCGAAGCGGAAAATACCATAATACTCTTTGTTTGTCCACCCAAATTTTAAATAAGCATTGTTTTCGTTTTGGAAACAATGCTTGTGCAAAATTTGGGAGGACAAACAAAAAGTACTATGGTATTTTCCGACTCGATCAATTGTACTGTTCAGGTTTCTATTGAGAAAAAATAGCCCTTTTCACGGTTACTTTTTCTCATTTGCATTACAATGTAATCTAGCATGTATATGAGGCAATTTCGGGCTATTTTGTAGTTTTAACCCGAAATTGCCTCGCACCCACGTTAGATTACATTGTAATGCAAATGAGAAAACTGCGCTCATATACAGTAAATTGATTACTCGGTGTTTTCCCCCACATTCTAACTCCGTCTACAATTAAACTTGTGACTGCGCAATGACGGGTTAAACTTTGTTAACTTAACACTAAGTGGCTCAAGTTTTAAGCCTTGATTTCAAGAAGAAATCTGTTCATGATTTTAACTGAAATTTTCCTATTAATTTGTCCGTCATTACTTAATGATTTTAAAGTCTTAACTGAGAGAGCTGGATCAAGGAGAACATATTCATGACGTCAAAGACTCACTAGTTTGAGAATGCAATGCGTGTGTACGCGACTGAATTAATATTCAGCACGGGAGTTTCGGCCTTTCAGACTTTTAAGCTCGTGTTTGGCATATATACAGGAACAAGAACAAAACGTCAATAACACGGGATCTTATGTGTAGTCACCCATCCAAGTAACAAACCTCAGCCAACAGGGCTTAACTTCAGCGAGAAGCACAAGCACGTAGCTAATTGCCATATCAGACTGCGAAGAAAAAGATACGCGACCGGTTTCCTACCGTGGGAAGCCTGTGCTCCACAGGCATTCCACGGAATAAGCTGCATTTGAAGCTAGTGAGTAAGTGACGCCACTATTCCTTTCCCTAAATCCAACCCTCTGAAGCCCAATCGGTTCGTTTTGAACATGAGTAATGGCGGACCGTCAAATCCAAAATTCACACTCAAAATAAACAGTCTTTGGATAAAAATCAAAGCTCAAAATTTTGCAAGTCAGGTGTTAAGAAAACACACTTTCGAAAAATAATGAAATTTATTTTTTGATCATAGTAGCTCTTTAAAATTCAGACGATGATGTACACTGGCATACTCATAACGAAGTCGGATCCTATAGGTAGTACACGATCGTACTTAGCTATTTCGCAGGGAATGTAATTGGTAGAATAACAAATTCTTTAGTTACTTTGTGTTTTGACAAGGCACATATTTGGAATGGAAATCCATGTTGTTTTATTCGATTGGTTCTATTTGGACTCAGTAGAAAATAATTCTGGCCATAGGGAGTGTTTTAAATTGAATGAGAATCGATTGAGGTAAGTGCCGTTACGCAATCTGAGCAAAGGGGGCATGATACTGCAAAAACGTCTGGCAAGGCTTTTAAAAACAAAGTGAAAAAATGACAGAAAATACCTACCGTTCTTTCGCACTGGTTAACTCCTCTTTGACCTTGAGTGTCCCTGAATATCTGCTACGAACTGAAGAAAATAGTCGTGACTTAGTGGAATGTCCTCTGCAAGAGTCAAAAGACCCCTTTGTCATAGTTTAGTAACTGTAACCAAGTTCCAGGAGCACAACTACTTTATTTGCATCTATGACTGTGAGTTTGTCACGCAGAAGGTTGCATGAAAGTCATAAGCTCTGGATAAATTTCAGGTTATATGATACCCAGCGAACTCCGCATCTTTTGGAATCACAGGGATGACAGCCGATCAAGGTGTAGCAACTGGCTTCCTTGTTGAATTAATAATGGCTCAAACCGCCTCCACAAACATGGATTGGATTTCGGGGTTGTTATCTATCTTCCACTAGCCCATTTTCAGATTGCCATTCAAGAGGAAATTTTCAGCCTAACAAAAAATGTACCGCTAATTGGGTGGTCATCAATTTGGATGCCTTGCACAGTATAAAAACAAATATATGAACACAGATGACCATTAATTCTCCACATATCCTGCATAGTTGACCTAAAAAGGGACCATAGGTGAAAAATCACTGTCTTCTATTTTACTCCTCAAATTTAGCATCCTTTCTCGGACCCCTCGTAAATCCTTCCTTTCTGTATATAAATATGTCTTAAAGATCCGCGCAACACAAAGAACTTTTTTCCTTCAGTCTAGTCTTCGAAAAGTTATAATTGCTTAAACAG
>NC_090889.1:16398089-16410589 GCF_036669925.1 Montipora capricornis
CAGTCACGCGAAAAGCAATTCAGACAAAACATTCTTATCCATTTGAGACAACAGCTACTTAATCTTTGTATTGGCCAATCACCAACAAGGATCGAACTGACCTCTGGTGCCCTTTTAAAATTGGAAAAACGATATACTCGGCCTACGGTGAAATTATAACAGTGACCATTTTTACTTCTTCCATAAGACCACGATAGCACGATTAATAATGAGGGAAGCGTCGGGATCTTCGGTTTTGGCCATTTATCGGTTTTTGTACCGCAAAACATCGGTTTTGGTGTCTGTTGCGGTTTGCGGTTTTTCCTTTTTTAGCATTTGGTTTTCTGTTTTCGGCAAAAATACACGGTGGTTTTGCGGATTTTATATCATAGGTATCCTAACCTCTACGATATGTGTTGACTTTGTAGCGTAAACAGCGCCGCGCGTCACGTAATTTGAACATGAACATAAAAGGGTTTGTATGGGGAAAAGTGTATCGAGTTTGAAGGCAAAATTAGAAATGATTTTTCAAAAAAATGTTCCACTGAACTCCTTTGTCGTTCTTTTTATGTCTTACGTGGCTCCAACGGCTTCTGTCTCTTTAATATATAGAATTAATAGACCCCAATGCCCTCCTCAATTTTATGCGGTGGATATTGAATATGAATATTTGAAATTCATATATAACTAGTTCTTAAGATCCACTCGTGGGCCTTTCCTTGGAACGTTCATCAGTAAGTAACTTAACTTTATATTCCAGAGCAAGATCATCTTATACTTGAGTATATTTAAAATAACGCTGTATTTTGATGCCGTCTATTCATTGTATTGTTATGCCCCCCAAATTTTACATAAACTATTGCTTTCAAATGCTCTTGGGGACACTGCATATTCCCAAGAGCATTTGAAAACAATGGTTTGTGCAAAATTTGGGGGGCAAACAAAGTGTATTATGGGGAATCGAAAATAGAGAATGTATGTTTCACTGTCACGTAGATTATATTCTTAGACTGCCTTTATTGTTTTCTTGTTCAAAGGCTCAGTGATTTGTGAAAATTCCTATGACTGCTTTATTTATAACCTAGAATAAACCCGGCACAAATCAAAGAAGCTGAAAGAGTGGATATTATATGAACTTGCCTTGGAACATTTCACAGTCTTCAAAGATGAGATCACATTGCAGCATTGCATCGACCTCAATTCAACCCTCAATCGAAATACTAATTCAAGTAAAAGGTGAGTGCATTTCATTTAAGACTGAAAACACCTTGAAGGTCACAATTAAACAGATACAGAGTTTGCTTAGTCTGGTACTAAATCTGTCTTACATAGTGTTCTCAACGTTTTTATCAGCCACTGCAGACTCGTAAGGCCCGCAGTCTTACTTATGGAGACAAAATGCAGGAAATGCCACTTGATAGGAACTGAATGTGTAAAAGATATTCACAAATACCGTCAGGATGGTGCCTAAAATTTGAAACTAAACAATACACAGAGTAGTAAATAAGTCATCTCCTCGCTGGAATTTGTAAATATATACAGTTCAGATGGAGGCTGACCTTGTAAAAATGCGTCCTCTGTGTTTTTATTCAGCGGTCATCGAGAACTTGAAACTGGACTATTCTTTTATTCTAATATCAAACAAGTTTCTTCTATTTTCGCTAAACGCAAATTTTAGTACATCGATCGCCGTTGGCCGCAAACGAGACCCTCCCAGGAGGTCTTTTTTCCCTTGTTCTGTTGTTCGCGAAATTACTTGCAAACTTGTTCCCAGCTTTTTGATCCCTAAAATGGTTTATATTTCCTTATTCCCTAAGATACAATGTTATTGTTCCCCTATTTGTTCCTCAGTTCAAATTAGCCATGTACTTGTGCCCTTGTTCCCCCAAATCTCTGGAAGGGCCTCGCAAACTCTATGATAAATCTCTCTATTATAATGGCTTGGGGGTAATAAGGTGACAAAAATATTGAAGACCTTATGTTAAAATCATTTTCTTGGTATACAGGGGCTTCGAGAATCACATCACTAGTTAATAATGAACTAATGGTCCCCGACAACAAACACGTACCTCAGAAACCTCTCTTTCAATGAAGTAAAGTGGCCATAAATCGAACTAAACAACCAAAAAAGCACCAATTAGCCGTTACTTACAGATCGACACGAGAAAACCAAGTTAAATCTTTACTGATTTGAGTGTAATGTGAAGTGCTAGGTAGGGCTAACGCCCACATGGTTCATATGGGGTAGACACTTAGCACTTCACATTACACTCAGATCAGTTAAGTCTGTAGAAAGATCTTTGTTGCACTTTTATTCAAGCAAAATTTAACGAGCCGCACAGCCGTAGAACGCTGCGTACTTAACTGGCAAATCAGAGAGTGCGTGCAATGTGACAGATATGTCAACTGATGGTAAATTATTGTCTTGATGAGATTTCTTCCTTTACAGGTGTCAGTAAGACATCGACTCCTGCACTAAAGAAGCGTTCTTCAGTGCGGTAATAGTTGCACTCGAGTTATTTGCCATTATCAGTGTTCTTTTTGAGTAAGTAAAGCGCACAACGTGAAGGAGTTGAGAGAATCGCTAAATCCAGTTGGAGTAACAGGGAGCTTAACCAACGACGATGGCGACGGCAAGGAAAACGTCATCTCAAAATACAACTTCACGTTGTTGTAATCACTTCGTGAGTATTTCAACCTTTTTAATATGACAAGGGTGTGGTAGTTTCTCAAAAATGACACTGGTCGGAACGGCTTTTATTCATAGGGGAGAAAATGAAAATTTATCATCAAGTGCTGACGTTTTCATAAAACACCAAATTTGGCTATTTTGCAGACGACGGAAATGGGCAAAAGTGAACAACGCAAGTGACTATTTCAACCTTTTAAATACAAGGGTGTGGTAGTTCCTCAGAAATGACAGTCGTCTGAACGGCACCTCAAGTGTTGACGTTCTTTATAACACCTCAATTAGGCTGTTTCACGTTGTTGTTTTGCTGACGACTGCAAAGAAATGGACAAAAGTGAATAACGCACGTGCAGGACGTATACAAAGCTTTTGTTTTTGCCCACTAAATAGGCAAATTTGTGACGTTCTGGTTGCCATCGCCGTTGTCGTTGCTTAAGGGTTCTCACTTTTTAGCCAAAAAACATCCCGGCGTTAGGCAAACGGTAAAGACCATCTCTCTCTTAAACGTCTTCATAATGCCCTGCGTGCAGAATCATATGACACAAGACCCATTTGGATGCGGCGTGTTCGACCAGAGACCGCACGCCGCCCAAGAGATACAAAGTAAGCATGCAAAAAAAAGAGAAGCAATTAAATTTAATGAAAAAACGAATGAAGATGTAAACTAATAAACAGGACTAAAGGACTTAACCTAAAACTTAACTCTTAAAGCTAGAACTCGAACGGAAATGTCTTCATTACCAAAAATACTGTTACAAAAACCTGGGGTGAAGCACTCTTTAGAAGTTGGAATATCCATAAAACTAACAACAACGTCGTTGAAATTAACACCATCTACTGTAAGCATAGGCCAAAAAGGGGCTGACAGTCAAAGCGGAACAATCAATGTACCAAAAGCACCACAGTTTTTCATATGAAGAGTCTCTTGGAATAAGCGAAATAGGCGGACAGACATCATTATTCCCTCCTTGCCAATTCAAAACAAAGCAATCAATATCCTCTGAACCAGGATTCCAAAATCTAGAGTTGAACAGTGGAAGCTTATTATTCAAAAAATTGGCAAAACGATCCACAGTATGGGGACCCCAAACATTGTCAATAAATCTGAAAGAATCTAAAGATAAACCCCAGTCATCAGGATCAAATAAGCGACTTAAGTAATCTGCTTGATCATTTTGATTGCGAGGAATCCATTCCATTTCAATAAAAATCCCATTGTTAACACAAATATGATAAATATCTAGATCTTCACTCTGCAAAAGGGTTTTCCCGCTCCCACACGTTAAAATGTGCGGAACATTCTGATCATCAGTAAACCACTTGATTGATGAGCCTGATAATTTAGAAACAAGAGAAAGAAGGACAAATTTTAACTGCCAAAATTTCGCGTAAAGTAGAACTTCCTGACATTTGGTCTACAGTCCAAGATCCAGACACTCTCTTTTCCGCATTGCACCAGATAACCTCCAAAACCTGAATCACTAGCATCGGAATAAACGATACCAACTGTACTGGATTCAGAGAATTAACATTGGAAGACCAAAACAACAATTCTTCTCTAACCCCAGGGGAGATAGGAAGGACCTGGTCCCAAAAAGATCTATTTCCAATTGCACAATAACAATAGACCTTATTCATAAATGGCGGTCACATTTATAATTCTTTTGTCCACTTGCAAATTAGCCTACCAAGCCTCATTTTAGAGCAAGAATTCTTTTTAATTCACTGTAGGGTATCGAGGCTTGGTAGTCTAATTTGCACTTCGACAAAAGAATTATAAATTGACCGCCATTTATGAATAAGGTCTACGTCTTGTCATTAAACGAACAATGTTCCCAACCGCGGTTCCCATGGAGATAATTTGACCAACAATAGAGGCTAATGTACGAAGTCGAATTGAATTGGCTGAAGCTGTATTGGCAAGGGATGACTTCAATTTATCCGGCATTATACGCTCGGAAAAGTAGATCATTCCAGACTCGAAGTTCAAAATGTATCCAAGGAAACAGACCTCGAGACGAGGATTCCAATTAGATTTCTCCTCACTAATGGTGAAACTAGAGGAAATGACATCGCCGCGAAGAGATCTACTTAGCGCATGCGCTTGTTCAAGGGAATAGGCCCCTAATACCATCATCCAGAAAGAACAAAACTGAATAACCCTTGCCTCTCCAGTGTTTGAGTAACTGCCTCGTGACTTTAGAAAAAAATATAAGGCGCTGAAGATAGGCCAAAAGGCAACACTTTGAAGGCAAAAAAACGAAATTTCCCCGATCCAAAGGACCATTTGAAAGACAAATATTTCACATACTCTTCGCAAATATGTATATGATGATAGGCTGATTTTAAATCAAACGTAAAAGCATACGATCCTTCGTCAAAAATTTGAAGAACGGTTCTTAGGTCTTCGTACTTGAAAGACTTTTTGACAACCTTGGTATTTAAGTGCGAAAGATCCAAAATTAGACGCAACTTTCCGGAAGACTGAACGGCTACATGCAAAGGATTGCAAAACTCGGGGGGATTAGAAAATTCTTTGATACACCCAAGGTCAAGGAGCTTGTTTGTAGAGCCTCTGTTTTTAAAGCTAAAGCTAGTAGGGGCATTCTCAAAAAGAATTTTGTAGCCATTATCGATCACATCCAAAATAAAATCGGAACAATTAATGCTGCGCCAAAAATCAATGCATGAGCGCAGTTTGCCTTGAACAAAACTTGAATGTGAAAATTCTTCAAATTCAAAAGGATACTGCTCATTTTCCACAAGTTCCTGTGTTAGAAGAACTTGTGCTTCTGGGGCAGCTATCGGCCCAATGTCCACGTTTACCACATCTAAAACAGAGGTCTTGAGATCTTGAGGAATAGCGTCCTTCTTTTAAGGCTTCTTTTGCTCTTGCAGAATCCCCAGAATCTATTGCACGGATGGCTTTGGCGTTGGCTTTCAACACTTTGGAGTTGATTTTGAATTGCTGTTCATTACCCTTCTCGTTAAACTGATATGATCCTTCCTCCGCTTCGAACTTACAAGCCAAGTCTTCTTGCTGTCTAAGAATTCTCTTGAAGGCCACCAATTCTTTCGTTTATGGACGAGAGGATGGCTTCTTTTTTAGAGTCGAGCAAAGTTTTCAAATCTTCGGACATCACACAGTAAAATAGAGAAAATTAGCAATATTAAGCAAGTGACTCTCAAGTTGTGTTACCGGTTGCGAAACGCCAAGATGAATAGATAACCTTGATAGCCCTTATTATACCACCACCAATTCCCATGATAGACATACCATCGAGAGAATATTTTACCGCTTATTTTCAAAACGCGGAAAAATTCATTTTCCGATTTAGGACTACGTTTTGACGTGGCCCCTTTATTCCAACTCATTCCGGTTAGTATGAACCAACCGGGTTGTTCCTTTCTCTCCATTCCTACCGAAGTTTTAAATCCCTTGTTAGAGCATTCCTGCGTAATACCGAGTTTAAAATTTCATTTTGACTTCTGTCATTTGTCATATGACATTATGGAATAAGAGCATTAAAGAAGATGTGATTTTGAAAAACATTTAACTATAAAAAAAGCGATAAAATATATTTACGCATGCTAAAAAAACATAAAAACTTTGTTAAAAAACGACATTTCGACGTTGCCTAAACGTCATTATCAAGGCAAAATTATTTGAAAATTACAATCTATAAATACTAAAAGAACAAAAGCTGATAAGAAGGTATAGTAAAAAAGAAGAAAAAATGAAAATTAATCAGAAAGTTTCGCACGTATGGAGTCCGTCTGGATATTCAAATTAGGCGTTTAGCCAATGTCGAAACGACGTCGCTTTTTAACGAAGTTTTTCAAGTGTAAATATATTTTATCGCAATTTTTTTATAGTTAAGAGCATTAATCGACAAAAACGGCCAACTTCCGGTTATAATTTTTTTAAGTCCCGGGGTGGGCTTTTTTAAGTCTTGATCTTCCATTTGTTAATTTATTTGAAGACTTTGCCTGTTCCAGGCCCTTACATAATGGAGTCGGTCGAGATCTCAAGGTGTCGGGATTGTGTTGTCGGTTGCGTGACAATAGTTAAGCCATTTTGATAATGTCGTTTTGAAGTGTTACGTGATGTGTGAATTGAGAACTTGGGGTCAAATCGTTGCTGACAATACAATTACATCGGAAATCATGAGAATGTACACGACCAATCAGAATAGAGGGAGTTGTCTCAAAAAGGGAGCGGTTGAAAAGAGAGAAGAACGAGAAAATCTTGTAATACGAGGGAGATCAATAAATCGTTTTCAAAAATTGTGACACTTTGGAGGCATTCCCAACAAAGTAGCGAAAAACATAGATCGTATACAGCGTCACAGCAGCTACGTTGGTGCACAGAACGATAGAGAAAAAAATCTTTTGGGAATTTGACTCTATTATTACGCAAAACATGAGCCATATTTGCTATTGTTTTGTGCATCAACATGGCCGTCTCATCACGTGATTAAAAACCATCTGTTAAACCGCGGAGAGTTAGGCTCCACTTTCTAATCCTTCCGCACTCCAGGCTTTTGAACACTTTCCCATTATTACGTAATTAATTGGCTCATCAAAATTATCAAAGGAAATTTTATTCGAAACATTAGAATATTTTACAAATATAAATTTTTATGCACTTTTCGTATTCAAAAATCTTTAAAAGATTCTCAGGGAATAGTAATTACTCTACGACTATTTACTTAAAGTAATGCTTTGACATCACCTGGACATAAAGGAGCGAAGAAATTCAGAAATAAATGCTATATATCAGTGCCACTATCAATTCTGATTGGAAATAGGGTACCAGAACTTTGTTGCTATTACAGTTTTCGTTCATCTAGGAACCTATAATGTTCTTTTTAAATGTAGAGAGTCACGTCATTACGTACAAGAAAAAAAGAACTCTTATACTGACATCTCTTCTGTTAGCCTGTTTTAGGCTTTTAAATAGCGATGGCTACTTTTCTGTGAGTGCTTTTGAAGAATTTTTACTTTAGATACTGGTAAACAAACTTTACCAAGCTGTGCGCACTCAAGCTGGACGGTCACGCAACGTCTCATTGCAAAAGATTGCGTTACCTACGACGAAAACCTTGAGAAGCTCGATTCTTGGGGAAGCAATGCCAAATATTCAAGATTAGCGTCACCAGGAAACAAAATGAAGTTAAAACAAATCCAAAATGGAATACTGGGGAAGAAAATAAGGCTTTACACCTGTTCTAAGCGGGTTCCCTAAACAATACCTTTCATGAATTCTAAAGCAGTTTAGAGCTGTATTCTGTCTGAAAGAAAAAAAAACCCTGAAGGAGCCAAGAGCGTGACAGTAACGTGACAAGTTAAAATCCCTACTTAGAAAATTTTCTGGGCATAATTTGTCAGAAATGTGGGTAATTTGTCAATCTAACGTTAACACTTCAGGGAATACGTCAAAATTAAGTAACAGAAGACCGGCTGCCAGCAACCAGCCTGTACGTGAATATCAGATGACACGTTAATATCCAGCTATGTTCTGCACTTTGCTTGTTTTAATCTTTGTGAGCATCCTGATTCAATAACAAAGTGAGGCTACGTTTTTCATTGCGCAGATTAACGAAGGCTTACTTGATTACAGAGAACAGCCGAGGAAGTGTGGCTAACATAGCCTGAACTAAGCAGCTCCTTTCGTAGTGACAGCTACTTTACTGGCATCAGATAGGAGTTCGCTTCTTGCGCCTTGTTGTCATCTCACTTTTGGAAACTTCACTCCGCACACAATCAAGACCCATTTTACCAAAGAGGAAAATCCTCCACGGATATTTTGGTCTTAACTCGTGTCACCGGATTTCTTTCCGACGAATGCGTTCGTTTCCCACGTTGTCGCGTTACAAGCGGGAAAGAAATTTCCCTTGACGAAGACTGGGACGTTCTTTGCGCCGTGCGCGTGCGCGGTTGCAGAATAGTAAACTCAGGCCTGGCCGTTACCGGACGGCTAGAATGGACAGTGTCATGCGCAGTGAAGGACCGAGAGCGCATCTGGATTGGTTCATTTGAGCCGATAGACCGGTTATAACCGCTCAATCTCGCTGAACGGCCAACGACAGCGGTTTTGGGTCTGAGATATTTCGTCTTGATAGTTTCTTTTTGTGATGAGACATTTTCGTCGTCATTCGGACCATGAAGTCTTTGATAAAGGGTGTGCGACTCAATCGACACTTTACGACGAATACGCGAAGAATGTTCGTCACTATCGCCATTTTCACGAAATCGTTGCGGATTAGGAGTGTTGGACTCAATTGACACTTGACGAAGAAGACCCGAAGTTTGTTCGTCTGTATCGTCGATTTCTTCGGAAAGACTCGAAACACATTTGTTCTCTCTTTCAAATTCGCAGTGCAGACAACCTGTCACTGGGCAGCTGCAGTGGCTGACTTGAGAAAAAGCATGCAAAAACAAAGCACGAAAACTTGTCACATCGCGACAACTGCAACGACCATGCCAAGATATGTATCCTGCAATAATAAAAGAGAACAACGTGATTACTTGGTAACTAGTTAGGTGCGCCAACCCGGGAATTTCCATCATAGTTAATAGAGGGGACTGGTTTTGAAGCTCGGCAAACATCAAAGGAGCAAACAGAGATGCCAAGATTTAGGTTGGAAAGTCCACGACCGTGCACAATCTTTTGTTTTGCGCTCATACTCTATGCATAAATTCCGTAACCAACACGTTTCTATCGGTTAGTTCCTCAGTACGGAGTAAACAACTACTGTGTTTTGTGCACGGTCAAGGCCAAAAAAGAGAACAAAAACCTACAACAAAGAAATTTGTCGGGTTTCATAACCATTCACCTCTATTTACTATGTTTCCATATTTCCAACAAGGTATCGACGAAAACAGAGCTACCTGAAACCGTTAAACTCTTCCAGTAGAGGAGAACGATGGCTTTCAGGTTCAAAAATACTCTCTGTGACACGTGACGAGCTTTCGACTCTTATCTCGTGGTGTTTGCAAAGGGATTTGTTTTTAACGATTGTCACGTAATGTAGGGTGTTCCAACTCTTTCTCACAACCGGCGAAATCTTCGACTGAAAAATACGCGTTTCATTTGCTGTTCCCAAACGCTTTATGTATAATATGGACAACATGTACAACCAGAAAACGACAACGTTGAAAGAATACTTGATATAGCCGACAACCAATCGCCTCAGTGCTTGCTAAGGGTAGCTTGGATCTTTCCTAGACCGTATTTATTCAGCCACAGCGTCTTTCTTTTAACAAAGAATACCAAATCTCAATAAACCCACCAATTTACAACTGTTTCAATAGTATATCCCGTAGGGAAGTTTTTATGCAGTCGATCATAAATTTAAACTATACCGTACACTGTCAGGTAGCTAAGAGTAACATCCATGAAAAAGGTAAGCGTGTTGCACCTATAGACCACTTTGATAAATAGAGACCACCTTCACATTTTTTGTACTGATTTATGTTAATTATACCAACTGCCCTCATTTTGAAACAAATATTCTTTTAAAATTTGCTCGTCGTAGCGATGCTAGAAAGGCTTGTTAGCATTAAAACAGAAGAATACTTTATTTGGCTGCCATTATGAAAGAAGCCTACTGGTCACGAAGATATGTACTCGTCCATGATGACTCGAAAACGATCCTTAAAAAAAACGTAAATATTTGATCACCTGGAAGACTGCTTTGTTAACTATTTTGCAACTATAAGGAAGGGTTACGTTTTTGCAAACGTTGGCCGTGTAGCAGTTATATTTCAACAGAACTAACTCTTGGAGAGTAAAGTGAAGTGCTAGTTTTCTATCCATGTAAACAAATTCAAATACCTGACGAATCCAGTAAGATAATTGTTGGAACCCCAACCAAACCAAACACCTGACAAACATCCGGGTCCGTGATAACATTTCGTCGTGCAGTACGCCTCCGCTGACTTTGAAGATTGCAAGCACAGGTATGGGTCACACACTCGCTTGTCTTGTGCCAGTTTCTCTTGATCAGGGTGTTAGCAAGGGACTGGCGATGACTTGTGACAGGTTCGTTACTTCGGACGCAGCACGTAATGAACTTATACTGTAAAAGATAACGAGGTGAACTTTAAGTATAAGTGTCAACTTAACCTTATCTTAATAAAGTTTGATTCTACATTTAGGTGTAGATGTAGCAAAGACAACCAATATCCTGACAATAACGTCATGTTTCTATCGACCAATCAACTCAACGACAAGAAAACGAATACGAAAGTTCGACAACACTTAACACTTGACTCAGGAGATGACGGTCATAAACAGCGTCATTAAAAGGGAAAAACTGGGCCGGAGAATCAAACTGCACCAAGACAAGCAATTCCTGGGTGTAAACTTGGCTTAATAAATAGCAAAAAAAGAAAAACAGAATAAAAAGAAAGAATAAGAAAAAAATATGAAGTTAGAACGACCGCGAGGCATGACACTGAACGGGCGCGGGTTCCAGTACCGCCCCGACAACGCCAGTTGCTGCTCTTAACTGAGTATGCGCGGGAACGACTCGGACGACGTTAACCTAGAACAAATTTTAGAGTCTGGATGTGGATTCATCGTGTTCTGAATAATATTTGTTTAGTGTTAACTTTAAAACTTCACACTTGAGAAAGCAAACATCAGAGCTTTCGTCTGTCACTGCAGACTCACACTGCAGATTCAACCATCATTGACGAAGTCTACAGTGATAGACGAATACGAAGGTGTTTTGCTTTCTTAAGCGTGTATAAAATTAGTCATAGAAAAGTTGGTGTATTCACTGCAGACCTGGATTAATTTTTTTACTTTAACGGAATAAATGTAATCCCTGGGTCTTGAGAAGAATTCAGTTCCTACAAGCCAGTGGAAGGTAATCACGGTCTCTCAGTATTTAGGATTATCGAATAATATTGATTCACGTGCTTAAGTTGGGACAACCCTGTGCTGATCTTTAATACAGGGAGTCTTGATGCAACCGGAGGTATCTGATCTGTAAAATTCATGGCCTGGTGCCCTAAAAATAGCGACCTTCAGGTTTGTTCTGTCGCGATTTCTATAAACCTTAGTTATGTGGCCAACTGGTCGACAAGAAGGCTTTAAAAGGGTCATAAGTGAAGAATGTTTAGGCCAGAATGAAGTTAATTTGAAAACCTTTTTTCTACATTTCATTTAATCTCGTTCTTCCGGCCAAATCTAGAAATCCGTAATATCGGTAACATCGTGGAGTTTCGCGGGAAAAACCGAAGGAAATCATCCAGTTATTACCTTGTCTGTCAACTCTTCTGCAACTTGAAGGAAATAATCCAAAGACTTTTGCGATGAATAGCACCTGAATATTTTAAAATAATTGAAAAACAAACTCTCTTAGGAATCGAAGGGTGTAAATCATATTTTATGAAAGGGAGTCGACGGACGCCATTGTGCCAAAATACCCAATTTTCAATAAACCATATTCGTATTCTCAGTATTGGACAGGAACTAGCCTGCAATGGAGGCTAGTGCAGGGGAATATATTAAATAGTATTTGCATTTGAAAAGATTCCCCCGCATTAGCATCTATTGCAAGCTAGTTCCAGTCCAATAGAGTGGTTTCATGTGACGTCACGGCGCCCATGTTGGTTTCCCTAAAAAAAGGAACGGCAGCCATGTTGGTGTACCCAACTAATCCTCCGGGAATTGAGCTGTATTATCGATGCAAACGTTTCCTTTCGTTTCGGTGGAAAAAAACAATGTTACTGATCACGTGAGTGAAAAGACTCTATTTTGCAGGTTCACGTTATTTTTAGCTTTGAGCAAATGCAGCTGTTAGCCCTTACTTGAAGA
>NC_090889.1:16415589-16438089 GCF_036669925.1 Montipora capricornis
TCTTTTCCATCTTACAACACTTGATACAGTACCTAAAGGAAGCATAAATTAAAAGCTCTATACTCACAACTAGGCAGCATGGTCCAGTGGTTTGGGCGTTGGGTTTGCATGCGCCTGTTCCGGGTTCAAATCCCGTTCTGACCTCAGGGGCCCGTTTCTCGAAAGTCCCGAAACTTTACGGGCCATTTTCGGGTGTGAAAATTCCCTTTGTATCTCAAGAACGGAGAGGATTTAAGTCGTCAAACTTTACAGTTATTTTTCTTTTTGTTACCTTGAAAACACGTTAACAGATTGGCTCTCCAAAATAAGCGGTTAGCAGTTTCACAAATGGCTTTTCGGGCCCGAAAAGTTTTCGGGACTTTCGAGAAACGGGCCCCTGGATTTGATTTGTTTCCGGTTCAGTGTCCCGGATTCAACTCCACCATGCTTTGTAAATAGCCAACTGGTTGCCTACTGCCAGTTGGGATTCTTAATAATGTTTCTGTTAAGTTTGAATTGTTTATTTCACATTATTAAAGTGGAGTGCATGTAAACTAGCTTGGTAGCTAAGTGCTCTTCCACAAAAACCAAAGCATTTACATTTTACTGTTACAGGACAGATGTTACACTGCGAAATGCATGAAAAAGTAACTCTTTCCAACGCGGCGTGAAGCGTTGCGGAAATTAGAACTCAATTCTTCTTTCCACAACGTTTTCGGCAACTTTTTGGCAGTTGAAAGGTGTATTACATTGGGCAATGTTTCGCGCAACTTGTCTCGCCATAGCGTTGCGACGGAAACAAGTTGCACGAAAAATTACACAGTGTAACAACGCGTTCACGAAACTAGTGTTACATTCTTGAAAGATGCGCGTGCGTGGATGGAGTCTACATCGTTTACCGCAGCCGCAGCTCGGATACTTAATACTGGGTTTTCGTCCGCTTTTTAACGTTGTTCGCGATGCCACATTTTTCGATTTCAAGACCATCAATTAAAATTCATTGCTACCTGTGTATTCCTCGATACTTTCAAGAACATCTGCAAGTTCTGAGTCGACTTCCAGCATATTGTCAGAAGCCTTGACAATCTGCGAAACAGATTAAAATTAATCATTGTAATTTGGTTCTTGGAAAATCGTTGACTGAAACTGAAAGCACTTTTCCTGGCCATACTATGCAAATAGCGGGTGGCGAACAATCATCTCAATAAAGAAAAGTTAGGGTCTACATCTTCCGTCTGCGTTTGACGATGACTGTTTGCAGGTCACCAGGGGCACCCAACGAGTAATAGGGATCTTAAGATCTACGACGGCGACGTCAACGAAAACGTCACCTCAAAATAGAACTTGGCTCTATTATAAGTCTTTCGCGATTACTCTATCTCGTTCACGTCCTTCAATGTGGGCGAAGTGTCCTAAAAATAAATTGGTACAAACGTTTTCAGAGTGAAAATAGGAATGAAAAATTCTCTGTTGCATGCTTACGTTGTCGTCAAAACCTAAAATTTCGCGATTTCACGTCGTTCTCATGCAGGGAATCGCAAAAATATGAGCTAAAATTCGTGCCGCACGTGCAGCACGATTATTTATGCTCTTTTAACCAATGATATCATTGTTTTCTGGCGTTGTCATCGACGTCGTCGTCGTAGATCTTAAGCTCCCTAATTTTGGAAAATATCCGTTCGGAAGGAAGGTGGACTACAATTTTCGAATAGCCGAACTCAGAAAAGGAAACGAAATGAATTTTATTTAAGTGTCTAGTCGTTCTAGTGCTGGAGCACTAATTGGGGACACTGTAAACTGAATTTAACAATTAACACAACTCAAGTCAAATGTTGGTTTTTGAGGAGAGGGGAAAACCGCAGTACCCGGAGAAAAACCTCTCGGAGCTGAGAAGAGAACCAACAAACTCAACCCACATATGACGCCGGATCTGGGAATCGAACCCGGGCCACATTGATGGGAGGCGAATGCCCTCACCACTGCGCCATTCCTGCACCCCAGACTTTCGTCTTTACTCGCATATAAGTTAATTTAAATCTCTTTAATATTTCAGTTTGATTTGGGCGAAGAATTATTCACATGCAGTGGGAAAAAGTAAAATAAAATTAACAACAATCAGTTCCTTACCTGCATATCTTTGAGTTTGGATCCTTTTACCACAACGCTGCTCTGAAGCAAATGAATCATTCTGTGAAGGCTACGATAAAGAAAACCGAGTTGTTTGTTTGTTTGTTTGTTATTTGTTTGATCAGGTTGAGGTTTTGGCAGCTATTCAGCTGATGTGGACCTGCTATACCCACCCACCCAGAGGACAGCCACAACACCGAGACCTTCATCCCAACTCTTCTTGAATAGTGTGTGGGTTCTTTAACGTCCCACAGGGAACTAATGAACATGGAAGTTATTTGTGAGACCAGACCTCCAGCTTATCGTCCTTATCCGAGAAGACTTGAAAGTCTAACCATTTGCGGATGTAATTACAAAGGCAGCACTTTCTCCTCAGTTATTTACAGACCCTGAGTGTTGGTCCGGCCGGAGTCGTACTCACGACTTCCCTCAACGTTTTGGAAGGTACAGAGTTGCGTCCTGGTGAAAACCGACACTAAAACTTAGATCATGAAGTTGTTCCATTACCATTGAAAGGGCAACGAAGGACAGGGAATGGGGGCGCTTTCACCATCCAAAACGACGTCTTAAAGAACGCTGCTGCGTATGGAATTTGATTGCTTTGTCATAACTTTTTTCCCAAGGGTAGATGCAGTGTTTTGTTGCTTGAAGCACGTTCATGACAAACCTTACCTGTCCCTCTTGATTGACAGCTGGCATATTCTCTCCTCTAAGCTCCGCCTCGCTTCCACACCTTCTACTTTCAAACTGATTAGAGGTGGGTCCGGTGACACGGCAGCGCGAGTTTTAATTGGCTGAGAGTAAACAGGTTGGCAATCGCCAGGCATCAGCTGTACCTGTAGTACAACCCAATACCAAGAGTCGGGAGGGATGGGAACAAGTTTGTCATCTGTTGCATACCATGGCAACGGCCCATGATGTACGGCTTCGGGATCTTTAACGATTTCATCCAGAGTCACATTAGGGCCTTCCTTGTCTTGTAAGAAATAAACCTTAGAAAAATATATTTTTTTAAAAACGTATTAATAATTTATGAGCCCAACAGCCTATAAAACACCGATAAAACGTGCATGAGCTTTAAACCCCATAAAACAATCCTCAATAGAATTGACCCTTCTCCAAAATGGCGGCCGAAATTCAAATAAGTTGAAATTAAAAACGTATAGCAGCACTAGATAGAACACCTTTACTTCAGTAACCCAGCAACGTTTCAGCGTATTAGGTGTTATATCTGCTGAGAAAATGTAAGTTGAAAAATGAAAAATTGACTGGGTGTATGGCGTATACTCCCTGTCACCCAAGCGTCTGTAAATTTGTCAAATTTCAACTTACATTTTCTCAGCTGATATAACACCTAATACGCTGAAACTTTGGAGGGTTAAGGGTCGGTTGTCGATACCGTATTCTCAAACTTATTAATAATTCATTAAGTGATAAACCAATTGCGTGCCCGCATTTAGGTCACATGCTTGCAAAGGCGTTCTTTCTACTTTTGGTATCACTTTTTCATTCAGTTCAATTTCCGTTGCCACCATTTTGGAGAAGAGTCCATTCTTTATATAAAGAATACAATGATATCTTCCTCTGACATTTTGCACCATTGTCTGGACTCCAGAGGCCGGGCACGCTTTTTGCGGAATGTTTTTTAAGCCGTTCAATAAACTCGCCGATAAAACACTCCTGCTCTTTTATTTAACAGTACGGGGAAGATATGTACAGGAGTTCCTTGCTCAAAGCTATTACTAGTAAAAAAATTTCGGACAAACCGTTTTCTTTAAATAAGTTATTTATCTATTTGTTTGTAATGACCTTGATTGTTCCATTAGCAATGACCGGTCTGCGTCGACTACTTTCCATAGCTGATGTACATAAAGAACTTAAACAAGAACTTGTACATACCTTGTAGCTGCCCACCTGGGCATCACCTCGTAACACTGGTCTCTCCCACCCAACTTTTATGCAGTTGACCTCTTCCGATTGGACTCTAGTGATCAGCGGTCTTTCTGCTCCGGGACACGTGAGTATCAATGACTCTGACCATTCACTGTTGCAGTCTGGTTTGATGCTGACGGCCTGGAAACGAAGAAAAGAAAAAAGATTCCAAAGGGAGTCTCAGTTTTGCTTTCGGCATCAGATAACAGGTAGCTCACTGCAACTTATCTATATCGGATATATCGGATTGCTATCGCACGCAGTTCGGTTGTAAAAAAAAACAACAAACAAAAAGGACAAAAAAACTTAAGGAGGCTCGAAAGGGTTTTCAGCTGAGCGCGCGCACGTAAGCCACACACGCAATTCTAAAAGCTGCTCGCGTCAGTTCATGATTCAAAATGGGTCACAAGAAATAAACAAATACCACTTATTTCGCTCACCTTTCTTCTAATTGCTATATATATGGAATATAAGCAGACATCTCCTATTCATGAAAACTACGAAAATTGTAGACAAACGGTTTAATGGTCACTTAAATCCGTTTGTGTTGGCCTGTAGCTCCACTCGCGCGTGCACTCAAAATGAGCGGGTGACGCATGCGTAAATGCTGATCTTGTAACCCCCTCATTCTTCCTGATTTTGCAACTTTACTCGTTTATATCTCTGCTTCCGGACGGTGATTTTTTTTCATTTTTTGCATGTTAGCTTAGATTAATTTAATACGTCTGTCTTTCAAATTTAAAAAAAATTCTGTAGGTGAAAAAAAAAAAAAAGAGACACGTCATAAAAACTGATATTTCTGAAAAACTGACCTACAGATTTTGTTTAATTTTAAATATTTTCGAGATTATTTCTAACATTACCTGGTAACACTGAATGGGAAAATTTCACCGTCCGGTTATTTTCAAAAAAGACAATATATCTTGATTTTAAGGCTCAAAGAAATGTCTTAAATCGTTGCCATGGTAACGTTATTTTGGAGGAAAATGTGATATGAGAAATCTATGATGGGTACTTAATATATACCCTGGCCAAATTTCGTCGTGATATGATTACCCTAACTGTATCTAAGGACAGAACATGTTTATTTGTTTAAAAAAAAGGAGAAATTATTTCGAGCCTCCTTTATCCAAATAAACATGCTTCTTTCGCTTGTTTCGTTTGGAGTCCCAAACTAGTCCTTTGAGAATTTTAGCTTAATTTTCAAACTACCGTTTCCTTTTCTTACGAAGAAAAATTCATGGCCGCCAGTCGCGTGAGTGAAAACCAAGAATTGTGACTTTTTCTTTCCCGTTCTGAGAAGACGTACTTGAAAAATCACTCGACCACCAAACCCAATGCGCATGCTCACAGCTGAAACCTCCTTGCCACTGTCGTGCTTTTATTAAGCTCTTTGAAAGAGTATATCACGTCGTAACACCTTTTCTTCTGCACAACGATGCAACCACCTTCAACGAAAACGTTTCCCAGAGTATGCTAAAGACAGATTTTCTATGTCATATCTTCAAAAGAGAAGAATATTATAACGCTTTCCACTTAAGCTAATGTGGTTACAAAAACATACCTTAAGGAGAAAGGAATACTCCTCGCAAGGTTCACATTCCGTGAAGTTGAAATAGGTGCAATCATTGTCCAATTCTCGATACAGAGCGCCATTTATCTAGCAACGAGAAAAAGCACACTTGTTTTTAGACTCTCTTTCTAAGCATCTCTGGTAAGCACAAATGGTGTGTAGGTAATATTTAGTCAGCCATTGAACCAATCAGTTATTGCATGAGTTGGTAGGTCTAAGTAAATGGATCAGTCAGTGAGAAATCGGGGAAAACACAGAAGGAAAAAAAAAGGTGTGGTATTCTAAGCTGCCACTCATCTCTGTAGTTATATCCACCAAAAGGACATACCGTACTTTGGACAGGCACGAGCACGTGGCTAAGCGAATATGAAACGGATCTGCTGCTTATCAAACTTTGATCTTTGAACATGTTTTCGAGACCAGTGAACATAAAACAATTGAAAGTTTCATGACTAGAAACGTTTTCCTTTTGAAGGCACAAAACGTGTTAGGTCACCCAAAACACGCCCGAAAAGAGTCGGGACTTTCGAGAAAGGCCTCTCCCCCTTCTCTCCTTACCTGAAAAATAAAATGTCTAGACACAGTCTGGTACTAGGACTTCCAGCTTGACAGCTTCAGATTCCCTATCGGTGCACTGCCTAATAAACTTATCAGGAGCAATAATAAGCAAGTTCACAACTTACCATGACCTGGTAATAATCAATCTCAGCATCACCAAATGTCGTTGGCTTTTGCCATCTAACTGTAATGCCAGACTGGAGACAAGACCTTTCAAATCAAAAAATCAAAAATAAAAATATCAGTAAATCAATCCGTAGCATTCAATGTCCCTTAAGCTAAAATTCGTATGTTAAAAACGACGAAAACTCAACGAACCTGAGCTATGTTTTAGATGGGATACTTCGCTAACATTGAACGACGTCAACTAAGTGGAAAAATTGCGAAAGACTTACGATAGTGTAAAGTTATTTTTGAGGGGAAGTCTTCGTCGACTTCGCCGTCGTAGATCTTAAAGTCCCTAATTATGATTTCGTGCGAGGAGTTTCTTAGCGAAAAAAAGAGAGAATGAACGTTTCGCATTTGTACGGTCACGTTGCCGTCAAAACCTCAAATTTGATGTTTTCATGTCGTTGTTATGCAGAGCACCGCAAAAAATGTGCGCTAAAATGCGTGCCGCACGTGCAACATGATCATTTTCCCTCTTATATTTTATCCAATGATATCATTGTTTTGTGGTGTTGTCGTTACCGTGGCAACGGCAGCGACGACAATGATAAACTGTTGACAGTGATTAAAACAAATGTACGTACGTCACTTGCAAACAAGGTTTCTTCACAGGGGCGGATGTTTGTACTGTGTACTGCTTCGACCTCGAGAACAGATCACCATCCGGATTTGCTGCTGCCACGACAAGGAAATGATTGGTCCCGGGCATGCAATCGTCTATCACGTGACTGGTCTGGCTCAATGGTAATGTCAGCTCCTCAACCTGCAACGGAAATCATAAAACGTTTAACTGCGCTGACAAAGCATTGTAGCACTACCTGATCATTAGAACACAGTGAAAACTGCATACAAGAGCCCCTACAGAAAAACCCGTTTGAGTTCAAAATCTTAGTTACCAAAAGAAGGCTCTTAAACAATAAAAAAAGGCTTACCGGTAGTTTGAAATTTAACTTTCATTTTCCATAAATATGAAGACCACGTACATGAAGACCCCTTAGACAGTTATATAATATTATCTGCCGATATTTCCATCTTTGTTTATAAATAGAACCCACAATTTCAGGCATTGAACTAAATCCATTTATTTGCTTCGTCTTGCACAAACAAGCTCGTTTATAACAAGGCGCTTTTTATATGAACTCGCTTTAGTACGACCTAAGGAGGGTTATTTGTCAATAAAGAACAAATAACGATCAGTTTTTCTTTGGCATCGGTTTCCATAGCATGAAGCGACTTGGGGTATTTTTTGCTCCCCCCTGGATGGGGTGCTAGTCCATCGCAGGGTTACTTTGCCGGTATCCATTTATACACCTGGTTGGAGAGAGGCACCGTGGGAGTAAAGTGTCTTGCCCAAGAACACAACACAATGTCCCCGGCCAGGAACCGAACCCGGACCACTCGCTCCGGAGTTGAGCACACTAACCATGACGCCACCTCCCAAGGGAGGCATTCTATAAATAAATCTATACTCGGGAAAGGGTTTCTAATGCACTGGCACGTTTACAGTTCCTTTAAGTCTTTTTGACGAGTCTAGGTTCACGCTGACACAAACCAGCTTTTGACAAAAAGTTGAAGTTATCTCTGAAATGACCTACTGGGTTACCTGTGGCTTGAGAACTGAGCTCCATTTGATGACGTAATGGTCAGCGGTGTCGACTACAAAGAATAACAGTCAATCAAACCAAAGAAAGAATGCACAAGAACGAGAGATTTTGATTACAGATTGTTTTGGCAGCGCCCAATATGGTCCTTGCTCCTTCACTTTAATACATGCTTTGTGAACTCGTGCATATTTCTTAGTGCTAGAAGTTGACGAAACTGAGAGTATGGGACTGTAAGAAAAGGCGACGACGACAGCTACGAGAACGCCACGAAACAATAAGTTTAATTAGCAAAAACAATAGTTCCGCACGCCCCGCACGTGCGTTTTAAATTTTGATACATTTCTTTGCCGTTCTGGGCCCGGTTGTTCGACAGCCGATTAACTTAATCCAGGATTAGCGTAAACTTTTGTTTCATGTTCTCAACTTTTTGGTGAAAGTTTCTTTTTCTTATTTTTGTTTTTCAAGATTGACTTCTTCTAATGTAAAGTTTTGCCGAATATCAGCGTTGAACAGCATTTGGCAATAGAGAAATAAACTCCTTGGTTAATTTTTAATCTGGGATTAGCGTTAATCGGCTTTTGAACAACTGGGCCCTGGTCTTGACAACGACGTGAAATGATCAAATTTGCGGTCATGAGGGGGACGAGAGCACCTGACGATAAATTTTCAATTTTCTCTCTAAACATCAACACCGTTCTCACCAATTTTATTAGTGGAATGTGGACTCACACTTTCCAAGCCGCGCGACTTGCACTAATTGTAAATTTATTACAATAACGGGGAATAAATTAATATTTGTAGACAACTAAGATCCCTATTTTAAACCCGACCAGTTCCCTTGCAGTAGTGAATATACCATCATCTTACCGTCATGCAATAAGTTTGAAACACTCTTGGCTTTTTTTACCAGCCAAAGATAAACACAAGAACCAAACAGGACTTGAAGCTTAGACTTGAAGACATGGTATGCCCGTGCTAGAGCTTCGTGCACGAGGTCATCACCAGGGACGAACCACTGGTACCCTCACCATGATCGTTTGTTTTCTCAATGTTGGATATTTCTACATTCATGTTCTCGGAAGTTTTTTTTCTTGTTTAATTAATGCATATGTGATAATGCGCGTTGATTGGCTAACAGCCACAATGTTTGGCGGGAAAACTCTTCTAAATAGACGACCCGAGAAAGCAATAACTCGAAGGATAGAAATTGGAATTATAGACTCAAAATCGAAAGCCCCTACCTCATCACAACTGGTTTTCGTTTGCCTTGTCACATATCTCCCTTGGCATTAGTTAAGAAAATGAGCGCAAGAATTTTCAACTTGGAACAGCGTGAAAACAGCACAAAAGTCACGAAATGCTTGCGAAGCTGAAATGACACTCTAGTTCTCATGACCGCTCTTCTTTTTTCGGTACAAAAAGAATTAAAGAAAGACCCTGAGGACAAGGTTGCTTTCCATGGTTAAAAAAAGTGCAATCTTACCTACTTCCGGGGGGTGTGACCATTCAAATGAGATGCTAGTGTTCGCGATTGAAGACACATGAATGCTGATGTCGAACGTAGGTCGTTTGACTTGTCCAGAGGGCCTGTAGGTCATTGCCTGTTCTTCGGCCAATGGAGTGCACAATTTCAGTACATTAGATGGAGAAGAATCGCCATATTGAAGATCAGAGCCCAGGGCAACAAGCCATACGCGGTATAAACTAGACAAAAGAATATGGACGTTATAGGTTGAATAAAGACCCGAATATCCTATGTCGCACGCTCTGAAGGACAAAGGCCAAAACACATTTTAACATACATTGTGTGTCGGCGCTATCTTTGATTCTTGTTCGCACACGCTTGAGAAGAAGTTTTATAGCGCCGCTAACGATTCTACACACTGTTACGCACGCTTAAAGACGAAGTATACAACACATTCCAAAAGTGTAGGTAGGTGCTTTTTAAGGCCATTGTTCGCAGACACTCAAAGGGCGAAGAAGGTATAACATATTTTATTAAAAACTGAACTATACGGATATCATTCAATGGCTCGTCGGACACAGGCTTTCAGTTCATACACCTGCTGTACCTAATATGGTCAAGGAACGCGTCGGCAATAAAGCGAGCTGAAAACTGTTTCGCAGATCTCAGATAAAAATGGCCGGCAAAAACCGTTTTGGATTGGAATAGACCGAGGCAGAAATCGATGCTTCAGTGGAAGAGTTGTTGATCCTGGAGTTTTTAATAAAACAATTATTCTGCTCGGGCTTGCTGGATATAAAATGATTATAACCAACTCGACGCCTCTTTGGTTATCTATCAATTCACATCCAGCAAGCCCTTGTAGAATAATTGTTAAATAGCACTGCTCAATACCGGGCAGATCCCGGTGGCAGATCCAATATTCATTTCAACGGGGAGTCAAGACCTGATCGGATTGTCAAGATGCGTCAATTTATTGCATTCATCCTTTTTCTTTTTTTCAGAAACTGAAGAATACCCTGCCACTTTGAAGTTACACCTCTGAAGAGGCTAGATACGCGGATACGCAGTAGAAAATACCACCTATCCCGTAGTAATGTTCTAAGTATATTCTGAAGTGGATACGCTTATACACGGATACGTAATGGAAAATACCACCCACCCCCTAGTAATCCCTACTGTTGAATATTCTGAAAAAGGATACGCGGATACGCAGTGGAAAATACCATCCCTTCCCTCGTTATCTTCTAAGTATATTCTGAAGTAGATACGCGTATACATGGATACATAGCGAAAGATACCACCCACCCCCTGGTAATGCCCTACTGAAGCTTATTCTGAAAACAAAAAAATACGCGGATACCCCGTAGTTATGTTCTACGAATATTCTGATGTGGAAACACGGATACGGAGTGGAAAATACCACCCACCCCCTTGTAATGTTAATGGGGTCATAGTTTTTCAGTGAGCGTTCAATTAAGCATATTCTGAAGTAAATACGCGGATACACGACTACGCAGTGGAGTCAGTGGATACACAGATAAGCAGTGTCATGGCCTTTTTAAAAGAACGAAGGATATCACACGCTATTTTCGAGTTTCGATGGGTTGACGAAGAAGTCGAAAGGTATACCTTCATACATGGCGCCCTATCGGTCATTGATTCCCAGGGTCTGTCTTCACTGTCTCCTATACGGTATTGGCGTATCCGCGTATCCAGAAAATTTAGGTGGTAGCTTTGAATTGGCAGGTTATTCTGCAGTTAAGCCGTTTTGTTTTGGTTATGTTTGTTTGCTTGTTTTTTGCAAAATGACTTTCCTGACATCTGAGAGGAAAAAGTTTCCTTCCATTCACAAAATGACATCCTCAGGGAAAGGATTTTTCGGTTCCTTTGATGCGCCATGATCCAAGTGATCTTGTATCAATGATCCTTTTTCGAATCATCCCAAAGGAACGTACCCTAAGCTTGTAAACATGGGACATCTATGACCGCCCTCAAACCTAACGAAAGAACCTCCTGACACTCCAACAAACGTAAAAGCCTGCACTAGTTCGGCTCAAATCAAACCGTGTTCAAACTACGCAAAAGCAACTCAAGACCCAGTCAAACTGAAAATAATTTTAAGCAAAATTCGTCTCGATATCGCGTTAATTATTTTATTGACGACGCAAATTTTTCAAGCAAATTTGTAGAAATAGCATAAATGAAGATGCTATCTGATAGTCACAAAAAAATATGAAATAAAAGTAATATTAATTATGCAAAAGCAATTAACATGAGAATGCATAATTACAGTACACCTGTTGGCAACAACGATTAAGAACAACTGCGAAGTGTGTGATGTAATGGCAAAACGAATATGAAGGTAAAAAGTCTTCATGCGATTTTCAATAAAATTCGATCGTTGAGCACACTATACTACAGCATATAAACACTACACTAAGACAACAAGGTAATAACTTTCTCCGGCAACCGCGGGACGGACTAGTACTTCACCGAGTGCACGAATACACCTGCTTGAGCAGATATTAATAGGAAGCGATCGGTAGATCACAAGTTGACAAGCAGTCCAGTATTAACAAAAGTCGTGGTCACTGATGTGTAGAACATTAATAGAAAAGTGTAAATGAACTGCAAAAAAATATAGCATTGTCAACACTTCGACTTGTTGCCAAAGCAACGAAAATAAACAGTCTTGACTTGCTGTCAATTTTTAATTCCCCGAAAGGTGTGCAAACAATGGTGTTCTTAAAAATCAAAAGACCGAAGGTGCATCGAAATAATCAACGGCAAACTATATTTTAAAACAAATCTTCATATTGTAGGTGAAAAGCGATAGACATTGAATGACTCGCGAAGTATATTCCACAAAATTCCAAACTATGGAGCACAGAAATAACTCACCGATGTGATTACGATGAAGGGACGCCATTTTGTTGATAGGAGGATAATCACCCTTGAGGCAGCCAATCAGAATACGAAAAAAGTAATCTCTTCTTGTGTGGTAGACACTAATATAGTTTAACACACGGGCATAAATATTTCTTGGTTAAGAAATATCGAAAGCGCTTTTTATAACAAGGTTCAAAGGCGCGATATTGTCGTTTCCAATTTAATTCCACTTGGCATGACTTTGTAATTGTCTGAATAAACTGTGCCGCAAGTTGATTGACGCGGGTTTCCGACTTGTGCTACATTAAACAATTATGCACACATAGTGTAACAGAACGAATTCATTGGTATCTCGAAAAGCCACTAATCGTGGTTCCAAATGATCGAATAACTGCGCATATCCAACAGTTCAGACCAAGGGGAAAAGAATTAATCGTCGCTCGTACAACGTTCACGAAACGACAACGGCTGAGTCAACAATAGCGACTAAAAACAATCATACGATTGGTTAAATAAGGAAATAATAACCCTGCCGCGCATTCATTAGTTGCAAAAAAATAATGTAAAATAACCAAGCTTAACGTTCAGACAACAACGCAAAAGTCGCACACAACACTTAATCATTCATTTTCACCATGTAAGCTAAAGCTAGCCGTCCATGCCAATTCGGCTGTAGTTTTATTTTGCCTATATTGAACAATATGAACGAGATGGAAAAATCCAAAGACATACGATAGAGCTACGTTATATTTTGAAGAGACGTTTTCGTTGACGGAAATAAAACTCGCTAACAAACGCAAAATAACCAAATAAAAGGTTTAGACGACAAAGCTAGTCAGCATAGATCAATAAATCGTTCATCCTCACTTCAAATCCGTATGTGCCCATCCAATTCTAGGATACTTCGAGCGTACAGAGGTTTTGCATGGCAGGGACAATAGATTCTTTTTCCTATGGGAACAAATGTTCTTTCTAATGCAAAACATTTGCATTGTTCCTGCCATGCAACATGGCTGCCGTGCAAAGCCTCTATTGTACAACGCGAAAAAGATAGAATAATTAGGTAATTCAGGCAACGACATCGGCGACGGCAACAAGAACGTCAAAAAAATTGCATACTTAGTGGACAAAAACAATAGCTTCGCAAGCCCTGAACATGAGTTTTTCACTTTCTTCATTTCTTTGCAGTCCTCTGCAAAACAACAACGTGAAATAGCCAAATTTGAAGTTTTGTGAAGAACGTCAGCAAATTGAGAATAAATGTTCATTTTCTCCCCTTAATTAAGCGCCGCTCCGACCAGTGTCATTCTTCAGGAACTACTTCACCCATGTCATCTTAAAAAGGTTGAAATAGTCACAAAGTGATTACATTATACAATAACACGAATTGTTATTGCGGCGCCGTCGTCGTTGCTTAAGTTCTCTAATAACGAAATACTTACCACAGTGCAAAGTCCTATGTTTTAAAGGATATTTCTGTTGCCTTGTTACTAACCTGGATGACTGACAGTGAATGGTAACTCGCCTTTGTCTTCGGTCCACCAGTTTCTCTAAGCGGCGTTCATTGAGAAAAACCTTTGTTTAGAAAGAAGAAAAAAATCGTTTGACAATCAGGAATGCACATAGAGTGCTTGGTTTTCAGTAAGTCCAGTGTTTGTAAGACAAATTCCCGCTTATTCTCAGTAACAAGCTTGCCTATTTAACAAGTTTTCAAGAGCAAAAAAAAGAACTTGCGTGTAAAGGAAACGATAATGACTGCGGTTACACTCGAGAGAAACATAGTGTAACGCTGGTGTTGACACTACTCTAGTGTGAACTCTCTGGTGTTTTGAATCCCTAGGGGAACAATGAACAACAGAACTTGATTTAAAGGGGCTACGTCACGCAATTTTAGGCAATTTCAGCACTGATCGAATGGTCATAGAATTAACTAAAATATCAAAATAACTGTTCAAAACTATAGAAGAACTCTAACAAAACACAGGGAAGCCAAGAAGGGACATGGATGGACAATTTGAAAATTTGAAAAACGTCGGCCCACCTAACCCTTTTTTCAAATTTATATCAGTCTGTATCAAAATGTCATTTACAAAGCTGGAAAATCATTCTCAGTTGTTATGTGGCCGTGATTTTGCAAATGAAAGACTCTTGCTCTGCCAATTTGACGTTTAGAGCTCCTAATTAACAAAATTAAACAAAATTACCTAAAGTAGCGTGACCTAGCCCCTTTAACACTAGTGTTAACTCCCTAATGCGACCGCAACCAACATTGAGTTGTATGATCAAATAAATGCAGCTGCGGGCTTCTCCTCTTACCCATTTTGATTCTTGCCGAGTAAACTGACATAGCTCAGGCATAGTTAATAGAGGGGAATGGTTTGGACTCGGAAAACATCAAAGGAGCAAACAGAGATGGCAAGATTTAGGTTGGAAAGACCACGACCGTGCACCATCTTTTGTTTTGCGTTAATACGCTATGCGTGAATTACGTAACCAACACGTTTCTATTGGTTAGTTCCTCAGTACGACGTAAACAACTATTGTGTTTTGTGCACGGTCAAGGCCAAAAAAGGGAACAAAAACACACAACAAAGAAATTTGTGGGGTTTCACAACCATTCCTCTCTATTAACTATGGCTCAGGCAAGTGGCAAGTGAGCACCTTAATGTTGTGTACTTAGCGAGAAGGGAGAACGGGCATACAAGGCGTTTTCTTCCGGGTAAAAAAAAAACAAAAAAAAAAAAAAACGTGACCCTGTCCTAAAAGAGAAACAGCTGGATTTTATTCTCTCTACGACATGTAACAATGTGAATTACCTGGTAAGCCCGGATGTGCACATCCCCGTATGTAACTGGTTCGTTCCATTCGATGGTGAACTGATAAGGAGACAAACTGCGGCACCAGATCCACGGAGGGGCGGGAGGGCCTGGAGTCTGACGAGAAAAGTTTTCATGCCAGAAGAGGCAGAAGAATTGTACAACAGTGGCAGAGCCTTGCTCATTTCAAATGAAAATACACCATCTTCTTTCAGCAATGGAAAAGTGAAAAAAACCCTTTCTCTACTACCCCAGAAACACATCTAATCAAGAGTGAATTAGATAAGAGTGTCCTTAGAACAAGGGTGGGTTCCCCAACACAGTCACAAATTGGTCTATTTTTAGAACACCCGTTCCCGTGAAACCCTGCAAAAACAAAGCAGAAGCGTTTTAGCGAGTAAAGTGCATCTAAAAACAAGTCCATTTTGCGTCGCCTCATGGGCTATTGACCCGTAGCCCTTGCAGACGAAGGGTCTAATTGTTAAATAGACCGAATTCGATATCAATACTCAGGCATGGCTACGAGGCATTATGATAAAATTTCCCGGGCAAGTTCTGTTTTGTTCGTCTCACAAGTGTCAAGGGAGGTTTCTAAACAAAAGAATATTCAAATTTAACCATAAACCCTCGTAGCCATGAGTGAATATTTATACATCGAACGTGGCCTATTCACGCTTGACCTAATCAGATGCACGCAGCTGTTTAGAGCGGTTTTCAAATGAGTGTCGTAAAACCAAAACCAAAGCAATTACTTTGGCCAATCAAAAAAGACGGAGCCAACCAGTGAACCAATCAAAACTGGAAGTAATTACACGTAGCCGACAAAAAGCGCGGGAAAATGTACACGCGCGAGCCACAATTGGTTTTTGTTTCACTTCTGATTGGTTGAAAAAGTGGCGCGAGAACTTTGAACCAATCATCTATCCTTACTTGAGGAACAGCATTTGGGGAACACTAATTACTTAGGGGAACTAAGTAACTAAGTTTCTGGACATATCTGGCAGTTTCCGAGAAGACTTGTAATCTTCTAACCATTTACAAATGTGAGAATTGCTAGAAATAGCTAGCAAATGCTCAGACTTAAAGGGACACTTCGTGTTGTATATCAAAATAGGTCGCGCATCTAATAATGTTCATTTCTGGACAAAAGGGGGTCGAGCGACAATTATTTGAAATATATTTTTGGACTGCGGATAGGCTGCCAACGGACTACTTTCATCTCTTGTTCCAATGAACGCGGCTGTCCACTTTCGAACTAACCCTATTAATAAGGTGTCGTCTCAGACATCAAAACTACCTAGTGCGACACAGAACTGATAATAGATTTCACTTTTTCATGTAATATTTGAAAAAAGAGGGCGAGTGTTTTATAAGGTTTCCAAATTAATCACGAAAAAACAGATGAAATCACGAGGCCAACGGCCTTGTTTTTAATTGTTTTACAATCACGGCAAAATAGACCTAATCGGATTACTCAATACACACAGAATCTTAATTTCGGGAGATTTGAATTGCGCACAACATTGAGTTAGCCGATTAGGTCTATTAAGTCTATTAATGCACTGTTAAACGATGCTTTGTAATGAATTGAGTACAAGGATTGACTGTTTTAAAAACTATTCTGTTCATGTTCATGCTTTGTTGGTTTACGATTACATTCACATTAACAAACACTTTGCACATGTGTTTCAAACACGTGTATTTGGAACACGTTTTTCACTGGGTTTCTAAACCAATCCACCTGACCGCACGGCGCTTTCTGGTTGGCTAATGTCTCGTGAATTATTAATGATTGAGAAGGCGACTTCGCTCTCTTCTCGACACGATAAGTTGATAAAGTTGAAAAAATCATGAAACGATACCTGGCAATGAAGCGGCCCAAAAACAGCCATTGCTTCTTCTCGATCATTGATAACTTCCAAATACATCGTGTACACGCAACTAAAAAGAAAAGATACAAAAACCACCTTTGACCAATCAAACCTAGGCTCATAGAACTGAGGGAACCAATCAGTGCCAAGCTGACGGCTTCAGCGGCAAAACGATTGCGTGCAAATGGCAGTGGGTTTCCTTTCTATTTTTGATTTGTTAGAGGAGCAAAATAATAGCAGTCACGAGGAACCTTAGACACTTAACCAAGACTCTTTCTTTGCTGAAAAAGTAGTCTTTAAATGGGCACAGTTATGCTAAATTTGCTGTTTTTAAGTCAAAAAAGGGTAAAAATGTAAATTAGTACTTTGTGGGATTAGCTCTATGGGAAGATATGAAATGTATTTATGGCACAAAGAGCTATTCGTGTTTAATTCTTGGCGACGTTCTGAAGACATTGTCTCCAAACTTTTCCAAGTTTCAATCCATTTCCATCCTCTCCATCCTTGGCTACAAACAACGAAGAATAGCTTCAGTGCACTTCAATGGTTATTGGTATAAAAATTACAGTATTTTTTTGGGTCTTCATTGATGCACAGACGTCTTTTAGTGTTTTGAAGTTTGACTAAAAGAGCCTGACACTGCCCCTTTAATGCATGCTACCCAAACTAACACCTGAGAGGAGGTCAAGTTATTTGTTTAACGTCAGTAATAAACACTCTGGTTGTCGGCAGATGGTACAAACACTGGTCGTTGACGACCAGAGTGTTTATACCATCTAGTGACGTTACACAAATCACTTGGCTCTAAAGATGACTTCCGCTACGGTTGTCGAAACGTCAGTCAATGTCATCCTAAGAGGCCTTGTCAGGGCTACAAGAGTTTACCCGGACGAATTAATTATGATATCACTCCTGGGTTCAAACCACTTACAATAAGAACATGTACAACAACACTGGAATGGACTGACAGAGCCCCTAATTCTAACAAGTCCAGGGTCTGCATACACAGGCTGCTAGATTTGGTGTCCGATTGTCCACGCCGCTTAAAATGCCGGGACATTATGCTACGGAACATTTTTTTTTTACGCAGCTAAGCAAGCTTAAAGAGCCAGTGTTGAAGGCCAACACATTCATAATTATCCTGTTACCTCAGCAGTACAGACCAAATCTCGTAACCAGTTGCATCGCCGGGAAGTAACACTTCACTTTTGTCCTGGAGCTTGCTGCTGTACCAAATCAGTCTGAATCCTCTCACATCCCCTGACAGTTCCTTCATTATCCAACGAACCACCACCCCACCCTCCTCGTCTCCGCTTTCACTGCACGGGCTATCCCGCAATGATCCTGCGGGCTTGTTTGCTGAGTACTTCGCACTCAAGGAAATGTTCCAGTCTTGACGCGGTAACGTAACTTCCACAGGGTCAGAGGCAGATTCTTCCAAACATTCAGACAGAGGTTTGGACACCACCTCTTCATCGGTGTCCGTGTCGTTTATAGCCGAGTCCAGAGTTCCCAGGTTCTGAAAGAAAGGAAAATTAACTCAGTAGTTTGGACTGGACTACCGGACAAAAGGTCCTTCTACTACTACGCAATGTTGTTGGCGTCAATTTCTTTCTTTCTTTCTTTCTTTCTTTCCCGAACCTTCTTCTGCCTTAAGTCTCCAAAATGGCGGCCAAACGTTTTGGGAAGAAAGCACACCAAGCATGCGTCCCCTAAAATGCTAAAATGCTAGGGAGCTTACGAAACGAGGACGACGACGGCTACGAGGACTTCATTCAAAAATACAAGTTCGCGTTATTCATATCACTAAGAAACTATTTCATGTCGTTTCGCGTTAAAAATTTGTAGTCACTGTCGAGGAATTAAACTGGTATGAATGGGTTGGAAGCGTAGAGAGGGAACTGAAAATTCATCGTCATGTGCTAATGTCCTCCACAGAACCTTGAATTTGGCAATTTCACGTCGTCATTTAGGAGATGACGGCAAAGAAATGTACCAAAATGTAAAACGCACGTGCAGAGCGGCAGAGCCATTGTTTTTGTTCACTAAACCTATTGTTTTGTAGCGTCGTCGTTGCCGTCGGCGTCGTCGTTTCGTAAGCTCCCTATTGTGATGGGATGGCGATGGATAGGGAAAATTCAAGACGGCCGCTAAGTGAAATATCACGGGCATGTTAAGTAACTCGAACTTTCTAACAAGATGCCTTGCCGAGTATTCTCCCCAGCACCCAAAACTTTACTCGTTTGATGACTTACTGATGTTTCTTCACAAATGAGTAAGTTGCGTAACCATAGAAAGGGCAGCATCAAACAACCAACGCTGACAAGATGATACAGCCCACAGTGTACGTAAGCCTATTTTAGTGGACGCATGCTATATTCAAGCCGAGGTAGAAGGCAACTTCCAGGCAGTGGGTGAGCGACAGACGTGGGGAACGAATCCAACATGGCGGCTTGGCAAACCTGGAGTATAGGGTACTTTACCTTCCTTTGACATGCATCGATCCCTTCCGGCCCAGTTATTGCCACCAATACACAAGAATATTTTATCCCGGATTTGCATTTCTTTAAAGTCATGTTGGTCTTGTCAGCTGCCAGTCTCGTGTGCACGCGACCATTGACTTCCACTCGGTAACCTTTCAGACGACGAACCCGGCCGCGGGCTGGGTCTTCGTGCACGGCGCAATGTGGATCAGAGACTGTGGCAAAACACCAAGTTTAAAGTGAGAATCAAATGTTATGAGTAGGTTTACAGTCCAAAATTACTACTACTTCTTTCCGAGCCAAGCTGCAGTGCATGAAGGTCTTGACGAAAGGCCAGAACCTAGAAGGACTTATGCAAGCGAACCCCTACCCTAGCTTGCTGGGCATCTTACATAAAGTGGCAACTGAATCTATGCGTTCGATCCTTCAGGAGTGCCTTGGCGGTCGGCTCATCCAGATATTTCAAGTCTTTTAACGTCCATACAGCCCACACCCAAATTACCACCCCTATAATCTTTGATGTCAGATACTCAAACACAGAACGAGGAGGCGGACACGCGGCTTTTCTAATACTTCTCTGAAATGTGAAATTAATAGAAAAGTTTCGACTTGTACAGCAACTAAAGAACAGAGTAGAGGTACCCGGCTCAGGGGATTAATTAGCATTTTGTTTTGTTTAAAACAAAGGAAGATGCATATTATTCCCCTGAACCTCGACTCTGTTCTTTTGTTGCTGCACAATTCGAAACTAGCCTATTGTTCACTTTTCACACTAGTGAATAAAAGACCCATGTATGCCTCAATATCGATTTACACACCAAAAATTCACTTGGTCATAAGCTTCGTCCTGACACAAAGACGTTTTGTGTAATAGCAATAGGAAAACCGTAGAACGTTACAACTCGTCAAGACCGGCGGTGATTTGAAAACAAAGATAAGCATATTCTGACATTCATTTATTTTAAATACAAACGCAATTGTTCAAACAGTTTCAAACAAATGTGACAGCAAAAAACACTTACCCAAAACTAATTGTAAAAAATATTTTCACTCGCTTTAAGTCACTTCTTCAGAAACGAAAAAGAAAGGCCATTTTATCGTCTGTTACACTCTCGTCACCAGAGCCTCGGATTGACCCAAGGCTCAGGAAAACTCTTTGTAGGAGAACATGCGCCGTAGATTGACTTGTACTTGAACCTTACGGCGCCTGCTCACTCCTCGTGCTAACATGAATACACCAATCAGAGACGCTTTTGATTGTTCTTCACGAAAGCCAATGAGAAGACACTTTGTTTCAGGGTTCCCCAGAGCTCTTCTCTCCCTCATTCAAGAGAAGAGCTCTGGGGTCGAGATTGCGTCTGTCCATGTACAGAACGCTCCTTCACGAAGTCGTATTCGAGCAACCACGCCTTTGCCGTACAAAAATCAACACGAACAGATCAACAATTTGTCCCCGATTCTGATTTCTATCTTTGGAATGGTAAGGTAACTAAATTTGTCACCATCAACTTGGTTTCGTGTAAATAGCACGAGTCCGCAGAGCGAGTGCAAGCAGAAGTCTTTAAAAAAAACTACAAGTACTTTACTCATTCCAAGTTGCGCTAGGAAAATAATGCGATCATTTATTGATGATATGAATGCACAAATTTCACCTTTATTGCACTAATTTCAACTATCTGCACTAATTTTACTTTTCTGCACGCTGTTTGGATTAAATGACGTGCTCTCAGCCAATCAACAATTTTTGCATAAATATTATTAACCAGTAAAATAAAATATTCGGTGAGCAAAACCTTATGCCTAAGATGAATTTTTTCTTACCAGGCCCAAGAACGAGCGGTTTCCTCCACGAAAGTTTGACCTGGGTGGCGGTAAATCCGCTGACCAATAGCACTGGTGGCTCAGGTGGGGCAGACGTACAAGCCAAGAGTGGCCCTGATAAGTATAACTGCTGCATTTCCGGCAGATTTTCGCTCAAAGTGCTACTAACCAGCGAGTTTGTTCCGCTTTCATCGCTCTCAAAGTCTTCATCGTATGAATAATCCTTGATCCCAGCAACAGCCTCGACAACAATCCTATAAACAGTTCCCGGATCGAGTCCACAAAGTTCCGCTGTAGACGATTCGCTTTCAACAACTAATACCTTGCCAGTGTCCTTTGTGAGCAAGAATCGCCCACGTGACTTCTTACGTAACTGCCTGTTTGGGACGTAATGAACTCTATAGTGCTGAATAATGGACATGCCATAAACGACAGCGTGTTCCCATGTGACAGCGATGGAGGTCGGTGCACGCGAACATATTTTTAGATTATCTGGCGGATCCAAGCCGTTTGTGAACGCAGAGAAGACGGTAACAGCGCCAGCGTTTGCTTCATGCATGTCAAACAAGTCCTCTTCAGTTACTGCCTCAAGAATGAACGTGTATTCAGTTTTCGGCGTCAACGATTCGAATGTATAGGCGCGCGTCTCAGGTGACAACTGAATCGTCTGATTTTCGTTGAAAAATTTCTGATCCCTCTTGCCTACCTTCACACGAGTAGCCGCGACAGAAGCAGCGTTCAATTTTGGATTTTCCCACGCCATTTTTATACTCACCTCCGTGGCTGAAACAACGTAGATGTTCCTCAGTGGACCTGGTGGAGAGGCTGTTACGAACGAGATGGGCTGGGACCTAGCAACGTTTATTGGATGATCGCTGTAGTTGTCGTCATTGACGTGTGGCGCAATGCACTCCAACATCACGTGATATTCGGTTTGGGATTCAAGGCCTTTGATGGTGAAAGGATTTTCTGCGTAAATACAAGTTTGAAAAGAACACAAAGGTTACCGAGGTGTCAGTGAACACCAGATCTAGAAAGTTCGAGAAAGGACGGCTAGGCCAACGTCACAAAACAAGGATAAATACTTGTGTGCAACACGTGCAAAAAAAAAAGATTGGAACACTAAACTTAAAAAGTTTAGTTTAGTTGACGACGTAAGCATGTCCAAGTGAATCTTTTATTCTTGGATTTCACATGACGTCACAAGAATT